>NC_039258.1:1590000-1890000 GCF_003368295.1 Carassius auratus | reverse complement strand
TCAGCCCAAATTCCAGTATTAAAAACAGCATTTCTAAAACCCATTTCTGACCCTGGTATAGTGTAAGATGCAGTTTTTCGAGGAATATTGTGTTTTAATGTCTTTATTTAGTTAAAGAAAGTAAAACCTTAGGTTTGTTGCATTATAGTGAAGGCATACAGTTGTTGCATTATAATATTACATAACAGTTCTTTTTGTCTCAAAGGATCAGTAAATGTGTTACAGCATTATAGTTTCTTTTAAGAAATCTGCTTTTTATGAAATAGGTCGCCCTTTACAGATGTGTATGTGTGGTCTCGGTCCTGCTGGGAAAATGGTATTTGTTTAATCTAAATGGCAGGGCTTACGCTAAGACCAAGGCATCTCTTATATGGTTGTGTTGTGTGGATTAAAGATTATTCTAGATCCATAAAGTTTATTTAGTATGGCATAAGAGGATTAGTCCTTTACACCATGTTCCACAATGTCTTACTGCCAAACCACATACTGTATGATTATGACTTTACAAAGCATCTTGCATGGAAAACCAATAAAGATCCTTTTGAAAAAAAATATTTTTTCTCCATAAAGCTTTATCAGTTTTCAAATATCTAGTAATCTGCCTACATAGGGAGTATTTTCGTAGTTAACTAAAACTAAAACCATTAGTTTTACCAAAAAGTTAACCGAAATAAAATATTTAGAAATATATTTTCTTTCAGGTAGTTATCAAGAATTTTTTTTTTAACTTGTTCTAAAACAACTACAATTTATATTAAATTGTAATAAAATCTGTATAGATTTATAAAAAAATATGAATAAATACAAATAAAATGAATACAATTTTAACTAACATTTAAAATAAAAACAAAATATATATATTTTTTAAATATTTAAACTATAATAGTATCTTAATTAGATTAAAATAAAGACTATTCAGTTAAAAATATTCAATGTTTTAATTATTAATTAAATACTGAAGGATATCTAAAGGAATCAGATCAATATAAATAAAAATGCCATATTTTACACAGTATTTATGTGCTGTGATTTTTATGCTTATTAGATTATTGTGCTTTTAACTTACGTTTAAGAATTTAAGAAATGCTTTAATCCAGAGTAAACAATATTCATAATGTGCCATAATATTTAGCAACTCATATCACCCCAAATTTTATTAAAATCAAATATGAGTAAATTCTGTTCATGTGCGCTTCCTGTGATGAATGATATTTGTATGCCTATGTAGAGCATTTCAGTTGCTTTCTGAGAAGGCAGTTCATTAGGTTTTATAACGGAGCCGGATTATCTGCATATACATAGATTTTTTTAAGGCTGAACCGAACGACTCAAATCTTTTCAAGTGTCTTCTCAGCAAGAGGATGAAAATACTTAATACTCTGACAATACCGACTGAAAGAGGTCAGCTAACTTCACATGCACCCTGCTTTGGATGCTTTCTGAACTCTCCAGAGCCGAATGAAAGAGACCGCCTGTGTTCACCCAGAGAAAACCAGCCCTGAGCACCTCAACAATGTACACTCAAGAGCTCTTCTTTCATCTTCGTAAAGCAACAGCTTTTCAGAGCATTGATTGAAATGGACTCCGTTTGTAAGTGCAGTGACATTTAGTTGGCAAATGCAGTCATTGTTCCTGTGGATAATTGGGCAAAGGAAGCATATGCTAAAAAAAAAAAAAAAAGGGCATAATGTTCTGTATTAATACGAAGGAATTTTCTGTATTTGAATTTTTTTTTTTTTTATTATTATTATTTATTTTTTACAGGTGATTTGCCTGTATTATAAATTTTACTCTGCATTGCATTTTATTTCATTGTTTGTTAAATTAATGGCAGAAAATTTACAGAACATTTTCCAATGAGAGTCCAATGAACAATTAATAAAAACATGAATTGAAATCATCATTGTCTTCTGAATTTAGGGTTAGGTAAGGGTCTGGACGATTAGGTTACATTGTTCCAGGAGCTTGTTGTTTTGGTTTGATGTGATTTCACATAACCTGCACCCAGCAACACATCAATAAGCACATTCACCAGAACTTTCCCCGTCAAACTCAATGAGTAAAGCCTCTCACTACAGATAATCATGTTTGACAGGCTTCTGGATCTGAGGGCTGCAGGCTGGTCAGCTCATTTCCTGCAACTCTCTCAACTTTTCTAGTCTTTGGTGTTCAGTATCAAACCTGAGTTTGTGAGATTACTCATTCATAGCTCGGGAGGCTTGATGAGTTTAGGTTTTTAGGTTTCATTTAAAAGACACAACTGTAATCCTAAAGTAAGAGTTTAGAGCTAGAAAATTGAAGAATAAAGATACACTAACGTTCAAGAGTGACATTTTTTTTAAATAAGTATCTTATCCTCACCAAGGATGTATTGATGTAGTAATCAGAAAATACAGCAAAACAGTAATCTTGTGAAATATTATTATTATTATTTAAAATAAGTATTCTATTTAAATAGTACTAAAAAGTGCTATTTATTTTTCTGATGTAAAGTTGAATTTTCTGCATCATCACTCCAGTCTTCAGTGTCACATGATCCTTCAGAAATCATTCTAATATGTTGATTTGCTGCTCAAGAAACATTACTGATTATTATCAATGCTGAAAACGGTTGTGTTGCTTCATATTTTTGTTGAAACCATGATGCATCTTTTTCAAGATTATTTGACTAGTAGAAAGTTCAAAAGAACAGCATTTGCTTGAAATCCTTTGTAACATTATACATGTTTTTACTGTAACTTTTGATCAATTTAATTCATCCTATCCAAATAAAACCTTTTATGAGCTTAGTTTGAAACATTGTTGAGTGAACCTCATATGAGATTCTAAAAACCTTAACCAAACGTCTTTATTTAATCTCCTCGCTGTGTATAACAGAAAAATCACTGAGATCTGTTAAAAATATTCTATGTATTTCTTTCTCCCCCTTCCAGTTTTGTACCATTGTGTAAAACTTAATTAGTGCAGTAATTTAGTTCTGTCCTCTGATGTGGGTGTTGTTTGCAGTGCCAGTTCTCTCTGTGGCAGCACCTCCACATTTACACCCCGGCACAGACGCCTTCAGATCTCTTCTAAAGGCACAGCGGGCGTGAGCTATAGCTCTGTCGCACCTCCCGTTATAGTTCACTTCATTTACTGACACAATGCCAATACTGATGTCTTCCATCTTCTCTAATTACTCAACTTCATTACTCAGTACCTGCCTTCCTGTGTCAGAACGACATGTTTTCAGCTCCGCGTGCGTCAGTGGAGTGTGCTGACACTGTGCTGATGAGCTATTGATATTTTCGAGAGCAGCGGGCTGAGGGCTACTATCTCTGTGACCCATATAGGTGGGCATCTGCTTCATATTCTAGATTGCAAGAATGAAAATTCTGTCATTATGTACTCACTCATTATGTCATTCCAAACCCATATGCTGTTATTTCTTTCCTTGGATCATAAAAGAAGAATTTTCATGTGTCTCGTTTACAGACAACAACAGTTGCTACAAACGCTCCAACAAGGGCTACAAAACAACATTAAAGGAGTAGTTCACTTCTAGAATGAAAATTTCCTGATCATTTATTTACTCACCCCCATATCATCCAAGATGTTCATGTTTTTCTTCAGTCGCAAAGAAATGAAGGTTTTTGAGGAAAACAATCCATGATTTTTCTCTATATAGTGAATTTTAATGGTGGCCAACTGGTTGAAGGTCCAAATTGCAGTTTCAATGCAGCTTCAAAGGAATAAGGGTCTTATCTAGTAAAACGATCAGTCATTTTCTAAGAAAAATAATTTTTTAAATACTTTTTAATCCAAAATGAACATCTTGGATGTCATAGGGCATTACTAAATAAAGTAAATTATCAGTAAATTTTCATTCTGGAAGTGAACTACTGCTTTAAAGAACCTTAAAAGTAGTCCATGCAGCTTGTGCACTATATTCTAGGTTTGTTTCACATTTTTGCGAGAATTTGTATTCCGACTTTTATTTTGGACAGATTTAAGGTCAGAGATTTTTCTCAGTAAATATATTTAAGGTGCTATGTTGACATGAAATTTTCACCAGATGTCGGTAACCACGCAAGTAATCCATCCATACAAAAAAAAAACAAATATGTTCAGAAATGTAGTTCTGTGTAACAAAGTGGAATGAAAGTGTTGAACACATAAAGAAAGGGAGGTGTAAAGAGGCATGGAAAGCCAAGACAACAGCTGAAATCTTTCGGTAATTAGAAAACAATCCTGCCCCTTGTCAGTGGAAATTAATATTAGTTGGTTCAGTCTCAACTGATGGCCTGTAAAAAGGTGTCTCATGACCAACGTGTCACACAAGAAACATTTCATGATGGGTAAGAGCAAAGAGCTCTCTCAAGACCTACGCAACCTTATTATAACCTTACGCAAAACATACTGATGGCATTGGTTACAGAAGGATTTCTGGATTTCTGAACATTCCAGTGAGCACTGTTGGGGCCATACTCATATTTAAGTGTATTTGTCATCATATATTGTTGATCTGGATACTTTGCCATGTCACTGTCCCTCACATCCCACCAGATCATTTCTTCTTCTTCATGAATTTCTCCTCCATCAGAATATGATTGCATGCACCGGGCGGCGTTCCACTGTGATGCCTACGCGCTCCTCTCCCACTCAGTTCATGTCGAGATCTCTGTGCAGTCGGGCTCTGATGAAGACTGTTTTTTGCAGTGAGGGGATTGGATTACATCGCTGTCACAGCTGTCAGTCATGGCACGAGCCCCCTGTGCCATGCTGACAACCGCAGCCATAGCAACCACGCCGTGACGACGGTGTTATATTAGGCATAGCATCGTTTTGAGCTTCTTTCTTCTGGTACTCTGCATCTGCTTCCTTTAAATGTGTTTCTACAGTGGTTCCTGACACCAGCTTCTGTTAAACTGAGCGTGTTACACAGTTTCCTTATGTGGAGGAAGCACTTTGTTATTAGGGGTGGGCGGTGTGACTAAAATCCTGTGTGAGTCATTTAAGATCACTGTAACAGTATATATCATCAGGATGTTTTATTTTTTATTGTGAAATTACAAATCATTCCAGTGCAGAGTGTTTGGTGCTATAGCAACAGGAAGTTCATGAGTTTGATTTCCTTATGCATGAACTAATTAAATGTATCAGTTGAATACAATGTAAGCATGAAAATTTAAATAAAATGTTATTCAAATTCGATCGTTTCCCCGTTGTAGATGCAAAAGATATGATTAAATAAATGGAAAAATAAATAGCTTCACATTATGAAACACTAGGGTTGAAAAGACTGAAAACAGGTCAGTCATAATTGAGATTTCTGAATTATGCTTGGGAAAAGTACACATTCATTCAAAAGAAGTTATTTTTCTCCGGTTGGCATTTTTATTTTATTTTTGAAAAAATTCTTATCTCTTTTCTTATTATTATCAGTGTTGGGGTAAAATTTACTGCATCAGATGGTTTGTGGAAACGAATACACTGTGAAAATAATATATATATATATATATATATATATATATAGATAATTTTTTAACTCCATAAAAAAGAATAATTAAATTAATTTGTATAATTTTTCTATATAATATATATATATATATATATATATATATATATATATATATATATATATATATATATATATATATATATATATATATAGAAAAATCATACAAATTAATTTAATTATTCTTTTTATAGAGTTAAAAAATTATATATATATATATATATATATATATATATATATATATATATATATATATATATATATATATATATATATATATAGTAATTAATGAAACAATATTTGAGTGCATTTTAACAAGAAATTAACTTGTTGCAAAAATACTTAACTGTTTCTATCAAATTTTCACTACTTCAGTGTGACTTGTTTCTTTTTAATAAATTTTTTTGTGAAATTTACAAAAATTTATTAAAGCTATTATAAATAGGCAAAGCAATGTCAACAATAAATTTTAATTACCTTTTTTTGTGACTGTATAGTATTAGTGCACATTATTAATAGAAAAAAAAGGAAAAAGTTTGTAATCGCTTCAATCAAAATGCACCTTCAATGGCTTTATTTCTGACTTTGTTTATGCCATAAGATCTCATTGCTAAATAGCTTTGGCTCCATTTGGACTGGCTCCATGTAACACACACTTTTTTGTAATCCAATACATTCTGAACAGACTATATCTATATCTTGCCCTATTTTTTCTTGTCAAAAGTTTTATATGGTCTTGACTTGGTAAAACTTTGGCATTTTTCACACGTGTGACAAATGAACAGCTAAGGTTACAGAAGTATTAAGGTTATAGAGAAATCTACCAGCTGACACATTTCTAGCATCATACTGTACAGTATGCACTGTCAAAACCGCCCTTCCGTACAGCCCTAGTGTATCCTGACATGATCTCTTGTTATATTGAACCTGTTACAGTTTCCATACATGGAGGAAGCACATTGTTATGCTGAAAACAATGTGGATGGTGTCTCCGTTCTCTCCATTTCTTCCAATATACTATAGCTCATGCAGGAAACAGCATGGCTCTAGGTATGTTTTTTTTAATGCGTAGAGTATTTGCAGTAGTGGAGCCACGTGCCTGACTGTGAGTCTGTGTGCTTGTGCTGTATGTAGGTCAGTCCGCTCTCTCGCTATCCTTCTGATAAACCCAGCAGTCTTGCACGGCATCACTATCTCTGCTAGCTGGTGTAACTAGTGTGAAAAAGGCTACAGATGGAATCTTGCATTAGCTAGTGACAGTTTTTGAAAGATTTATATGATTAATGCATTGAATGTGGCATCATGTGACTGCCGTGAAGTGTGTGGGTGTGTATTGCCATGGCTCAGAGAACCGAGGCAGCTGGTATTTACATGAGCACAGATTGGCCAGTAGATAGCATGCGGAGGGATGAGACAGAAGTGAGTTCTTCAGTCCTCCCATTCAGCTTGCTGTGAGACCACCATCTCAAGTGCAGAAAAGTTTGTCCTGCAAAGTTTTTATGAGAGTATGAGGCAGATTGGAAGTGTTTATTTGCCGATAACTATAAATGTAATGCCAAACGTGGTACAATATGTGTAATATAAATATATAGAATACTGCTGCTGCTGCTGCTACTAATTGTCTTTTATTTGTTTATTTATTTATTTATTAAATCAAATTAAATACATTACCATTCAAAAGTTTGGGTCAAAAAAAAAAAAAATATATATATATATACTTTTATTCAGAAAAGATGCAATAAATTAGTTAAAAATGACAGTGAAGACATTTATAATGTAACAAAAAATCATTTATATAAATACTGTTCTATAAATGCTTTTCACAAAAATATGAAGCAGCACAACTGATTGCAACTTTGATAATAAGAAATGTTGCTTGAGAAACATATTAGAATGATTTCTGAAGGATCATTTGTCATAAAATAATAAATCTTTGGAGTTTGGAACAATATTATATATTTTTTTTATATATAAATAACAACCCTGCAGTCCCACAGAGTTTAAGCTATTTGGAAATTTTATATTTACATTTATATTTAATGAAAACACTTTATTGTATTTATTATAGTGAAAAATATGAAAGCAATGTCTTAAATAATTTATAATTTAATGCATGCAATTATTATATTATATGCAATTATTATTATATGTGCAAGTATGAGAAACCTGTCTGAAAACAATGTTCTGAACCACATTTCTCACAATGTAAACTGATTTTTGAATCCACATCAGACCTGACCAGAGGAATAAAAAAAGCTTCATGTTTTTCCAATTCCCCTCATTTTGACTAGAGGATGCGTCAGTGTCTGATCTGGAGAAAACATGCTCTTTGGAACGGGGCGGTGGTTGAGTTCTTTTGATGCGCTTCCTGCTGGGGTGGTCTTTGAACACAGCTCTTTGGATTTGAGTCTGCTGACCCGTCAGAGCCGAGGACGACATACACCCATCCGTCTCGCTTTAGAGATAAACCCCACAAACTGTGTCTGAGCAATTCCAGAGACAGAACAGATGAGCTCCATCTTCTGTTGCAGATAAACTGTCCTGGTGATCACCAGTACTCCATAATCATCTGCAGGACCTTCAGGCTTAAAACAGGACGACATTTTGCACATTCAGGGTCTTATACAGAGATTTATATGGAAGTGTGTTTCCGGCACTGAAAAAATAAAGAAGGGCAATTGTGATTTTTTTTATTTTCTCAGAATTGCGAGTTAATATTAAACACTTTTTTCTTTCGCAACTGTCCCATCCCCCTTCATTACTGTTGCTTTGTCCAGCAAGAGATAGCACTCTCACGCTGCACATCATGCTCTCATGCAGTGAAAAATAAATCACGGAGCAAAGAGAAAAAACTGACAACATGCCGACAGACGTGACAGGGCAGGTTACTTTTGGTATGAGGTAAAGTCTAAGCTGTCAAATTTTGTAAAGTTCAAATAATGTAAATGCCATTTTGTGGCTCTTAAATGTGACATGACAGATCGCTGTAGCACCTCAGCTTATGTCTCACAATTCTGAATTTACAACACAGAATTATGGCTTTATATCATGCAATTTTGACTTTACAACTTAATTTGAGTTCATATTTTGCATTTTTGAGAAGCAAAAAAAAAATCACATTTGTAAACTTAAAATAGTGAGGAAAAAAGTCAGAATTAAGATAAAAAGTCACAACTATCTTTTTATTTTTGTTCATTGGCGGAAATGGACTTCCATAATTTATACTCTAGTCTTCCTTGTTATATATTTTATAACTCAAGAAACTTCATGACATTTTCAGACATGTTTCATGAAGTGTCAGTGTTGTCTGAGATGTTTCAGTTCAAAAATTCTCAGGAGAAATAAAAATACACTTGCAAAAACCAATGTTCCACAAGAGGGTTTTCACTGTGTTGCCACAGAAGAACCATTTTTGGTTCCCCAAAGATCCCCTCAGTGAACAGTCCTTAAAAGAAGGATTTTTTGTTAGAGAAATTAACTTTTTAACAATCCACTATAAAGAGCCATTGGTGGAATGGAAAGGTGCCGTAAATGTTAAAGGTTCTTGTTCTTCATTTCCTGTGGCTCAGTGGTAGAGCATTGCGTTAGCATTAGCGCAAAAAGTCCTGGGTTCAATTCCCCGGGAACACACATACTGATAAAAAGAAAAAATAATATCCTGAATGCACTGTAAGTCGCTTATCCAAAGTGTCTGCTAAATGTATAAATGTTCTTCATGGAACCATTGATTCAAATACAGAATTGGAGACTTTTGCTTAAGATCTTAATGTGATATTTCAGCCAAATTCAATCAAATCTTTTTTTTTTTTTTTAAATGATCTACTCCAATATTAACATTACAATAGATGTATGCTTATAAACATTAAGATCATAAGCAAAAGTCTCCAATTTCTGTCTTTGAGAAGCAATTGAGATATTAGTTTCATTTATGAGAAGGTGGAAAGCATTGTAGAGGAAAATGTTATTGCTCAGAAGACTTAAGTGTTTCATTTTGCATTTAGACACCCATGAAACACACATGAGATAATTCTAGGCATTAATACACAAATCTGAAAATTTTTAAATATTTTATACATTTAGACCAAAATCAGACAATTATTGAGTTAATTCTAGCCATTTAGCCATGAATCAGACAATTATTGAGATCATTTGTTTTTGGGAGAATATGATGAGAAGTTTAACAGTTCAGATTGTGATCTTTGACTTTTGATTGCAGGGTCCAAGCAAAATGTGTGACCTCTGCTTTTAAAAGTGTAGCTATCATGAGATTTATTCAGGACAGTGACTCAACACGAGTTTTCATGAAGAGATTTGTGCTTTACCTGATTTGTGTCCCAACCATCACAGAGCCCCTCCTATCCCGATTACAGCTCTAATCCCAACCGGGCGGATTCAGCAAACACTCATTCAACCTTTAAGCGCGATTAAATGGGAAAAATGTCGGAGAAATCCAGATGTCGGGATGGCTGCAGAGGATGTGAGGTGTGTGTTTGTTGAGATAAATCCCTGCTTTTCCACCGCTGTGCTTCATTGATTGCCTCTTTCTCTCTGCCCGCTCGATGTGTTGGGTCAGATTACATCGTTTGATCACCGGCGGCTCGCAGCGTCTGAGCCCAGAATGTTTATGAGGCTCTTGGATTGAATTTAATCTGCGGGAAGTATCACAATCCTGTTGGTCTATTTTAGGGCTCCATTTAGATGATTTAAATTTGTCCGAAAGTGTATTGGGAACTGAGAATCAATCCTTATTTAGAACCAGTATCACTTTTAGATATAAAAAGAGGAATTTTATGTGTTATAAAGAATCTGTCATAAAGCCTCATTAATTAGTTTGTTGTGTTTTATAGTCACTTACTGAGTCAATATTTCTGTAAACTGGTAACTTTTACTGTGTTTGTGAGACCTTTTATGAAATGAACTTGTTCATATAAAAATGTGTATTAGTAAAAATAAAAATTTTGCTCAAAAGTGGGTCAGTGAGATTTATTTGTAATTTTTTAAAAAGAAACAAATACTTTTATTCAGCAAGGATACATAAAATAGTTTAAAAGTGACAGGAAAGATATTTATAATGTTACAAAAGATGTTTACTGCAAATAAACAAATAAAAAGAAGACTGGAAAACCTAAGAAAAAAATAAAAGTAAAAAATTTAACAAAAACCTATCGCAGTAAATGATGATGCTGAAAATTCAGCTTTGCATTTAAAAATTCCATTATAAAATATATATTCAAATAGAAAACAGTAATTGAAAATTTTACTGTATTTTCGACCAAATAAATGCAGCCAGAGCCAAATGCATTCAGAGCATATTTTTATTGTTTTGTCATATATTTGTTTAGAACCATATATCATTTGGAACAATTATTCTTGAAGCATAAATAGAATTGTTAATGGAATCATTAAGGAAATAAACAGAATCTGAACCAGATGATTCCTTATGATTTCCATCCCTAGTTCTGAGAGAATCCGCATTGGTTGGAAGTAGTTAAATTAGAGCCAAGCTAGAAGAGTAGAAAAAAATGAACTCGATTTAATCAGGCAGTCGTGTTTTTGAACCGCTTCATTTACTTCATTAAAATGGATTGGACTTCCCAGCGCAAGATATGAGCGCGAAAACAAGGCATTCTCTCAAAGTCTGTATGATTATTTCCTCGGTTTGCTTGCCGAAGAGCTGCGTGTGCAGTATAGAGTGCCAAAAGAACTAGTAGTATTTTTCTTTTCAGCATAATTATCTTCTGCTCATTTCCGGATGTAAATAATTTACCAAACCAGTGATTCCATATGCAACAAGCTGGCCTGTTATCTGCGCAAACTCTGTCTTTATTTTCCTCAAATGTGTTTGCCCGGGCTCGAGGAGAAGAGCAATCACAGGCCATGGGAAAATAAAGAGAAGTGTGCTCGTTCATCCTGCCCTCCTGCTAATAGAACACGGCAGTGTTCATTGTGCCCCCGCCCGCTGTGATCACAGCCCAGTGGCCGTGTCATCTCAGAGGAGAGCCAGCCTCCAGGCGAGCTGCACATGTGTCTCTTTAAAGCTCAGGACGTTTGATTTCAGGCTAGGCTTTCTGAAGAAAATGTTAGTGGTGTTGTGGGTAATCGTTAGGGCGTTGCTATGTGGCCACTGAAGTGTTTTGAGTTGTGTGTTCGAATGTAAGTGCCCTGCGAAGTGGACATCACTGGATATTCTGCCATGATTCCAGTTTGAAGTGAACATATGTTCCATTCAAAGTACATTGAAGTGTGCAAGACGTGAATTTATATTGTATTTGCGCAGTGCAAATCCGTGAACGACTGTTCCGAAGTGAGGTAAACTTCAACAGATTTCCCCTGCTCCAGCAGTAGGGAGCAATGAACACTATGTAGGGACCATGTCAATTGGAACACAGTTCATGCACGAAGCTAACTTCTAACGAGCTGATTATCTGAATCAAGTCTGTTAACAAAGAGAGACATGCAAAATATGCAAAACTTGGGGGCGTGAGGACTGGAACTGAGAACCGCTGGTGTAGAGTAGCACTTGTCGTTGGTCGTTTCTCTCAGGTTTTATTCCTGTGATGCAAAGCTGAATTTTCAGCATCATAACTCACATGAACCTTCAGAAATCAGACATATTTCTTAAGTTTATTAATTTTAAAAACAGTTGCTTAATATATTTGTGAAAACCATTTTATGTTGAAAGTTGAAAGTTCAAAAGAACAGCATTTATAAAAAGGAAAATAACAAATTAATGTAAATAATGTTACTTTTGATCAATTTAATGCATTTATTAATTTAATGAATTTTATTGGTAAATACAAGTTTTTTTTTTTATTATATATATAAACTTCTGAAAATTAGTCTATAAATTAGATTGGTTTCCTTTAGCAGTAGTTGATTACCTGTGCTCTTGAAAGCATGAAATGTACGTTTTGCTTTGCTGCAAGGGGTTGAAATAGAGTCACGAGTGCTAGTATAATTAGCCTGTTATTGTTCTTGTCGACTGCCTGGTGTTCTGCGTCTTAGATGTTTTCGCCTGCTGAGCTCAGTTCTATGCGTCTCTGTATTTTTAATCTCATATACTCTGTTCTCTCTCATTTTTTTATGTTTTTGTAATAAGTAACATTAAATATAGCAACACTTCTGAAAATATCTCCCTCATAACTTACAGAATGAGGGATTCATTTTCTGTAAAGCTGCTTTGAAACCATATGCATGGTTGAAAGGGCTATACAAATAAACTTGACTTGAAATAAATATAAAAATAATGCACAATTGTAGGCAACCTGCACATTCTTACCACCCAAAAAATCCCGACTTGCACTTTTTTACATTGAAATATATCAGATTCCAGGAGTATTATGGTTTGCTAATGGCAAACTTTATGTTGTACCTAATCTGGAATATTCCTTCAGTTTGTCACACCCACGTTGAACATGATACATGATGAGACAAGATGATGAATGAGACCAAATCTAATGCAAAGCTTGTAGAATCAAAGGAAGTCAGGAGGAGTTTGATGGTGCAGCCAAAATATAATGAAGATGCACAAGCGATTATGAGCCTCCCTCTGATGTAATAATCTCATCATCGAATGCAAGAATCCTTTTAGCGCAGCGGAGAGGAAAAACAAAGTGTTTTGTTTACAACGGTGCGAAACTCCTCCATTAATGAGCGCAAGAAGAGTCCCTATACTGACCCTTTTCAAATGTAAATCATGCTGAAATCTAGCCGATTTAAAACCCGAGAGCTGCGCCAAATTCATTTGATGTGAACGCACACATTGGAAGGCGTGCGTGTTATGAACCTGAGATCTCCCCCAACATGCCTGTTCTCTCTTTCAAGTTGTTCCCTTGCAGCACTTGAAAGCCTGACGCATCCATTAGTGTGTTTCAGCTACAATGACTCAAGTTGTGCTTGATTTGAAGCACTGTGTTAGTCTACCGTAAACACAGGCTGATTTTGACCTCCAGTATCTTTCTTTTCCTGGATATATTGTATTTTTAGGGGGATTGGTTACAAAGGAAGATGCAACTGTATCCCTTTAGCCTTTGACTTTGTCCTTACTGGTTTACAATGGTCATTCAAAACCTGGATCATATCTCATATCATATATATTATCATATATACCTCACATTGTTTTATATATATATATATATATATATATATATATATATATATATATATATATATATATATATATATATATATATATATAATAGAATTTAACACTGTCCTGAATTAGATATTTTGCATAAAAGATGTATAAAAGACAAAGTAAAAGTTAATTTTATAAAGTTTACATTTGCTTGAAACTGTGTTTTGTTACCTAGATGAGTAATGTCTGTTTTGATTTGTGATGGTTGATCATGAGTCCTTTGGTCCTGAACAGTTAAACGGTCTGATGTTCGGTAAATATGGGTTCATTCAGCTTTTTTACAGATGGACACCTGGAGGACCCGTACATTTCATAAAACATTTGCGAATAAAGCACCATTTCCATCCAATAAGACAAAGAGAAGAAAATCATCACTTCCTGATAAACTGGCACTAAATTTAATATATAATTCAGACACTGAATATAATAATTGTCACATATAATAAATTACTTGCACCTCAGAGCAAGCAGTCATTGTAGACAAATACTTTGAAGACAGACTTTTCTTAGGCATCTCAGAATTACCAAATCAACATACAGATCGGTTCACTGGTTAGTCAAGTTATCCCGTCTCATAGCGCAAAATCACATGACTGAATTTATTATGTTTACATCATAGTTTATGCACATTTTTTCTTAATGGATAAAAAGTTTGTCCTACTCAATTGTGCTTACAAGTTTTTATGTGCATTTTTCGAATGTATGTGTATGGGTGTTTAAATCCAGCGTTTTTTAACTACAATATTCCAAAATGTGCATAAAAATAGCTAAAAATGGAAACAGCTATTTATGCTCCAGAAGGAAACACAGTGCATTAGCTGGGGGGTGAAAACTTTTGAACAGAATGAAGATTTTATTGAAAAATAAGAAAATATGCTTACTTGAAGACAAAATAAGTCCAATTTACTCTTACTTTACTCTTAAATTTACTTAAAATTTAGATCTTCAAATTCTACAAGTTTTCACCCCCCGGCTCTTAATGCATTGTGTTTCCTTCTGGGGCATCAGTAAATATTTTAAACATTTGCAATAGTTATCTATGAGTAGGGCTGTCACTTTTGGGAAAAAATCATTTTCGATTTTTAAGACATAAGTGTTCATTGAATCGATTGTAAAATCGATTTTCCATGTCTAAAAAAAAGACATTTCCTTTTTCAACGTCAAATAACGGACGAACGTGAAGAGAGCGCTGGAAACGCACAAGTGAGCAATATTTCTTATTTATTGGCATGAAGTTTCGTGCAGAATAACAAACAGCAACAGGAGTGCAACATTCTCGAAAAAATATATATGCATAGTGGGCGGCTGCCATAACAAAAGAAAAACATCACTGCAGGCTTCAACCCGGCTGCATTTATGATTTAGGCAATTCAAAAATCTCCAAGATAATTTTAAATAATGATTCAATCCATTTCAAACAACTGTTCAAAAAGAAAACGCGCTCCGACCGCACTGATGTCCCAGGGACACTCAGGTACAGCTGCGCAAGGTGGGGGTATTACTGCCAATTTTCCATCACAAAAGCCGGTCGCTGTCAGCTTGCAATGGTCCTTTTCATAACTCAGAATCTCCTGTAACTAGATGCGCGAATGAGGAGAATTCGCGTCTACTGCGCCACGAGACCTCCAAACGCATGTAAACGTGTCATTACATTGACTTAACATTGAAATCATTCGCGCCAGACGCTCTATTCGCATTTGGTGTGAACGCAGAGAGGTCGCTTTCGACGTCACTGGGTCTTAAAGGCGCGTAAAATTGCTGGTATTTTCTGTCTAGCTTATGCAATGCATACTGCACTTTTGGAATTCTCTATTTTCTTTTTCTGCTTGCTTGTGAGTTTTGTTACATCTATATTTGTTTATTGTTTAATTATTTAAAAATTAATAGTGCACATATTTGGTTAAAATTGATTCCCTATTTTCATTTACGAAACTTTTTTGGTTGGTCCGATCGATTGATCGATTTTCGAAATAAAAGTGACGGCCCTATCTATGACTACCTTATTTTTTGTCAGTGTGAAAGGACAATCTCAAAATCATATGGTCACTACTGGAACAGGATCAAATATGCAAAAATTTAACAAGTTAATTCAGTGTGATTAATTAATAATTATGTAAAAATAATTTTTTTAAACACAGAAATTGGGAGTGATTGTGCCATTGAATGAGTTTGTATAGATTCTTGAAAATTGACATAATATTTCCCAAAATGCGTTTCTTCCAGGCTAAAGCAACCAATCATAATCACCATTATGATCATAAATGTGCATTTCTAGCTGAATACGTTGGAGACAAATGAAGAGATTTGAGTGTGGACTGAAAGAACCTGGTGAGTGTCTGTCAGCGGCTCTGATCAGCCTTCATCCTCTTTAGGAGAGAGGAGGTGAGGACACGGCTAAAGACACCAGATCTCCACCTCGCAATCTTAACACCAGACGCTCTCCAGAGATGCTATTTTTATCTGCTCTGCTTATCACAGGCCTGTCATGCACTTCAAACTAATTTCTACTGAGCCCCCCGAAGATAAAAGAAACGTGCGTGTGTTTCCTTCTTTTTTTTTTAAGCATGATGCTCATCTTAATTTAGCTTTGATCACCAGATGCGCTGTGTTCGAAGTTCACAGTTTTATTTGACACATAAACACGTTCTGGATTTAAATTAGCAGGAGCATTTAACATTTCACTGCAAGGAATAATAAGCTGCTTTTTTTGACATTTAGGTGTTTCAGGTTTTATTTCTTGCCAAGCACAAGCGTAAATGAATCAATGTTCATTTTTAGCACTTTTAAGCTTAAGAGATTGATTTCTTTTTTAAAATCTAGTTGATCTAGATATGGGTAGTAAATCTATTTCAAACAAGCTTAAAGTCAACATGAAATAAAACCTGACCTTTAGCATCGACTTTATTAATAAATATCCAGTTATCCGTTTCAATTTTATGGTGAATTGCTCTAACTCTTGGCAGTTCTTTCACACAGTGAATCAATAAAAGGATCTTTTAAAAAGCGGATTTTACATGCAATGCATTTGTCCAACAGGAAATGGAAAATTGTGTATTATGCATTGTGTTATACAGTGTTTGACTCATATTTTGGCTGATATTCTGTGCATACAGAAAAATTGCATAATATTCCAATTGTGCATGAATTGCAGAAATAGTAATGTATTATGCTAGAAACCTGCTAAAATTGCAAAATAAAAATGTGTAGTATGATTATATTATATTACATTATATTATTTATTGGTGCACTTCATTGCAAAGAAAATATAAAACTTTATTCTAATATTTAACATCCAGCTTTTGTGTTCCAAAATTTTTGTTGATGGATCAATCAATATTCAGGCACTTGTTTATTTCTTTGATAAATCTGTTTTACTCATAAATGCAACATATTGCAATAGTAAAACAACATTTGGTGTTGACCTTTCTGCCGTAGTAGTTTGGTTTGATACTCATCATTCCAGAACTCATTCCAGAACTCATGAGCTATTGAGACGGCAGCACTCAATTATGAATTATTCACCCATTGTGTTCTGTTTCAGTGTTTGACATTAATATATTGCACCATGGTCCTCTGTGTCTTCTGTTAGTGATGCTGTTCAGAATAGCAAACCCTGTGCAGGTTGGGGTTTGGTTTATTTTGATGTGAGAGATGACTGTAAACAAACATGCAGTTCTCATACTATTTTTGCAATATGACAAATGTATACTATGTATGTATGCAATGTAGGGAATGTGACCTTCTATATGTACAGAAATGTTCAGTGTGCATGGTTTATATCTTTTATGGAACCATGAACGTCTTAGGTTTTTTATTACATGGTAGAAACAGGTTTCCATACATGACTTTGCATGCATGTTTATCATTGAGTGACATCCAGATGTCAAGTTGAAAATACTTTATTATATGCATTTTAAATGCGATTTTGTGTAAAAATGCCTTAATTCTGATGAATCAAGAACTGGAATTGAAAGGTCCAGTTAATTGATTCCACGCAGTATGCTCTGTTATGTACTGAATTTTTTGAGTAACATAAAAGATCATTGAGTAGATGCATACATAAGTGCATTGCATATTGCAGTAAAAGTATGAGTACTATGGCAGCCATTTTTCATAAAATGAGATTAAAATGCCAAATAACTGTATAAATCACTAGCATGCTGAATTGGCCCAACTACATTGCATGCATGCATTGTTTCATACTGTGTATACTTTCACTAATTATTTATTAAAAAATAATATGCAGGATAAAATATAAACTTTGGATAAAAGCCTCTGCTAAACGATTAAATGTATATGTAAAGTAAGCACTGTGTAAAGTAAGCAATTCATGATGAACATGCTATAGTTGGGAGAGAAGAAAATGCATTCAAATTTTTTATTTTATTTTTCCTCTTAAGCAAGTGTGACTAATGATTGCACTAATGCAAGAAGACGTGGTGTATATCACAGTATGAATTTATAATCAGTTTGTATATATGCACTGGCATTCATTGATATACATTCACATTCACGCAGTGACGCCAATCTGATATGATGTGAGATTTTGTTTTTAATATTATGTACTGTATATATAAATGTAAAGTCACTGACTGAAATGCACTGACCTTTAAATGTGTCGCTCAAAGGCACAGAGTGTCTTCAGTAATCCCCGTGAGCCGGTGTGATTGTCTCTGTTTGAGAGGGAAAGCTTGGGAAATGTTGCCTTATCTCACTGACACGGCTGATGAGAGACTAATCCTTAAATTACTGTCATTTTCCCCATAATTTAGACTGTCTTAAGTGATAAAAGTAAAACCTTTCACATAGATTCATCTTTTGCAAAGCTATTTAGACTTTTCAGAAGTCAAGCACGGAGTGTTTTGCCTTTGTGTCTCATTGCATAAATGTTTTAAGCTGTCTTGTAGTTGTAGTTATAGTTCTTTTGATCATAATTTTAAGGAAAATGTTGGATTCAGTACAAGTTAAGATCATTCAACAGCATTTATAGAATGACATTGAGTCTCTTTTAAGTAATTTTTCAAGTAATTAACTTGAAATATAATTATTCAAAATATTAAATAATAATAACTATTATTATTAAATTATAAATATAAAATGTTAATTATTTAAAGATGATTCCATTTAATTTAATATGTGTGACATGATGTATTTATAAAGCAAATATTTTAATAGACTTTTCAAACAATTATTACAGATATTAAATGATTATTTATAAAATTAAATTATTGATATTAAACCAAATTAATAATATATTATTAAATATAATTTAATTTAATATTTGTAGCATGATATTGTTTACAATTTTTTTTATTCACCCCTGGTTTTTACAGAACAAAACTGAATTTAATTAACAAAACAATTAGAAAACTGAAATTATTAATTTGTATTTTATGCAATTATTAGTTTTCACATTTCAATCATTAAACTAATTATTTAATATTAATATTCAAATAGCATAAAATGGTTAATTATTAAATAAATATTAAAATAATACATAATTATTATCTGATCTGTAAACAAGTTCATTTTAAAAGATTTAAAGGCAGAAATGTGATGCTTATAATTTATAATTTATAGCACTTACATTAATTCTGTTAAAACATGCATTATTTGAGCTGTCATTTTACTATTTTTTGGTGACAGTGTTATGATGTTAGAGTGACAAAGTTGTAAGATTTAATGACTTTACACAGAAAAGGTTAGTAACACAGTTTTTCCACACTAAAATCATGTTAACAAAAACCCATATTATTGATGTCTTGTGGCTGTACTGTTGAAATCCATCATAAAAATCATCATTATGCCAAAAGTGCTGTTGGTTAAGCTTAACTCCAGAATATTAAACCCAGAATATTCCTTAAATATGCTGTGACCCCATAATATTTGGAAATCATTCAAAGCAGCCTAGAAATATCTCTGTGTGCTATTTTTACAGAAACACTGCATATTAAATTGGCCAAAAACATATTCAGACACTTAAGTCATGCTTAAAATGTCTTTGCATTAAATAACAACACATGAAAGCAAGAGACATTTGTTTTTAAAAAAGGATTCACATTTCTGGGCTGGTTTGTGAATGATCTTCCCTCAAAATGTCATGTTACATCCGCACTGAAAATCAAACGGTGGCTGATGTGAAGTGTCAGACGATCAGAGAAGTTCAGCCCAGAGCTGTGATTGTTTCGCTCTAATCGGATGTGATCAGCCCCTCCATCTTGACCCACTTGTGCCTCTGGCTTTCCGTGCCGGCAGTCCTAGGGTGAGTTTCTCCGTTTCCATCCGTTCTCACATCCCTGTCGGTGGTTCTGCATTGCAGCCGAGCAGATTTCCCCGCTGGCCTGAAGACTGCAGCACAAACCCTGCGAGTCTCATTCTTAGTCAGCACAGCAGTGCCCTATTTACACACTCTGTCACCGGGCTTGTGTGTATTTTTCTGGTTTATTGCGGTGTGCTGTGTTGTTACAGAAAAAAAAAATGTCTGGATTAAAAATATTTGCAAATGCCAAGGAATGTATTAGACTTAAATTACTGAGGTATGTTTTATTGCTCTGTAATAAAAATGGCAGAGTTATACAAGACTATTTGCAAATGCCAGGGTGTGTGCGTTTATGTGTGTATACATGTATTGAAATCAAATCAACAGTGTGTTATGCTGAAAAGGGAATCACACCGACTCGCATTAAAAAGTTCTCCGTGACCTTTCAGTTAAAGCAGGTCGGAGTGAATTAGACAATCTTTTGTCTAGCCTTTTAGGCTAGAAACTTACTGAAAATGCACAACTAGAAATATTCAAATACTTGATTTGACCAAAATTTTTTTTAATAGATTTTCATTGGTAACTGGCTTTCAGTTTCTAGATATGTTTAAAAAGTGTAACCTAGTCATTTTAATTTGAGTTGTGGTGGTCTAGAACATTTCCTCATATAGTCTTTGTGCTGATGTGCTTGTGTCGAGTGTGTCTTGGGCTTTATTTCCCAGAGGATGTTGTAATCTGTATACCTTCTGACCTTAGCTTGAGTCCTGCGTGACTTTTGAATAGGTATTAGACCTCAGCATTTCAGCATTATGGTGTTGTTTTATTGAAGAACGGTTTCCTGACATCTGCCAGATAATGCTCTGTAAGTACACTAAACTACCCAAAAGTACCTGCTCTGCGTGTTTGTGTTATGGTTGTCCTTAAAACGTCTCCTGAGGGAAATCTGTCGTCTTATTTAGGAGCCCCAAAGCTGCTTTTACCAGCTGTCATGTGGTCTTTGAGGTGAATAACTTGAGCAGATAGGAGACCTCCATATGCCTGACTGCTTTATCCTTACTTTAACCTCCTAAAGGCACTTCAGGAAGACGTAAATCAGGCTAGCAGGTGAAATGGTCTTATAACAGGTTCTGGAGAAGAGCTAGCCATTGATCTGTTGGTTATATTGTGTGTTTTATGTCAAGTGTTCAATCAGATTTGGTTTCCCTCTCCAGCTCTGGGCTGAGGTTGCTTTAAGGTGAACTTTTTGCGTCACCAGATGGAATTGGGAAAATAATGTCTCTTTCAAACAGCTCGACTGGACAAACTCGATCCATGAGTTGAGTGAGTGTTGCTTTGAAGGGATGGTCAGGTAGTAAACAAACTAAAAACTTTTTCAAAACATTACACTTTTATTTTTCAAGGAAATGAACCCATATTTAATTACTTTTTTTTTATTACTATATTAGTTATTTAAATGTTGCATACATATTTCTATGTATTTTTACAATTTGTTTACATCTCCTGTCCTCTAGAGCTCAAATCAGTTAATGTTTAAAATACAAGTGATTGTTAAATTTAATCTTTAGCAAATCTTAAAATCATCATCAAAAAAAAAAAAAAAAATGTTAACATCAACATGAAACATTAGCATATTGCTAACATATCACTTGTTGGTCTTTTCGTGTTGATCTGAATGAAAATGAAAATGAAAAAATAAAATAAAAACGCTGAAAAATAAATGGCTTTTATTTAAAAATGATTAAAGTAAGATTTAAAACAGCTTTTTAAAATTCTGAATAACTATTTATCATTAACTATTTTTTATATTTATATATATATATAAGTAAATCCAACATATTTGAGGCTCTAGTTTACACTTAAAGTTGGGTGGAGATCACTAAAGCTGCACCTTGTCCTATAGCTGCAGGTCTGTCTGTTATTTAGATGCAACATTCTCCCCCAGAGCATCTTCTCACTGTTTACGAGTCAAAGCCACTCACGTTCCAGACCCAAGACTTAAAGTCTTTTATCTAAAAGCCACAACGGTCAGGTCTGGCTCTTCTGTGGCAGTAAAACCTCTTTTTGCTTCCCATCCGCCCCAAGCGAGGCTTCTCATGAAGGTGGCATGTCAGATGGCCATCAACAAAGCGCTGCACACAGGCTCCGTATTCATATTAACTTCTGTACGGAGGGGAGCGAGGTCCTGCTGTGACTTCTCATCTCTGCCTGTGGGCAAAATAAAGAAAAACAGCATTAAAGTGTTTATGCCTGAAACGAATTAAACTCTAATATTCGTTTTTGCTATTAATGCTTTCTCTTTCCACAAGCTAAGCTGCGGTTGATTCATGTTCCTATCATGGGTCATGCTGCTTGTGTTCCTCCCTATTGATCTACAGCCTCGAGAGCAGAGGGTTTCTTTGATGTTGTTTTAATGTTTCTTTTTATTGAACATTTCTATTCATCAAAGAGTAAAAATGAGCGTAGATTTCACCTGCTGAGTGTGGATTCATTGCCATGCTGAATAAATGAACTTCCTCTGAGAGCTTTGGCAGAGCCAGAAGGAACCGATCTCCTTTCCCACGTCAACATAATGTTCTTGCTTCATCTGCTTTCTCCTTTTGTAATTTCCATTTAAGGCTGTAGCTGAAGGAATGATGAAGTCACAACACGTCTTTGAATATCTTTTCTAGTCAGGTGATTTTTAGCCTGTGTTTTTCAGTTTTGTTGTAAATGCATCAGAGTGATGCGGAGAGAAATCCACATCCCCACCTTCAGATCCATCACAACATGTGCTGTAGAACACATTGGCTTGTATAAATCTTTCAGTGACACTGGAGAGATGTGCTGAAGGTTGGTGCTGCTCGCAGTGTTTGCCAGATAAATCCATGAGGCATATTATACTCTGGCCTGTCAAAACCGTATTATTTGGGCTTCCTGCCCTGAGTATTTCAATCTGATCTTGTTTACTGACGAAAGCAGCACTTATTATAAGTGGTCTGGAATACAGCTCTTATAGTGTAGTGGCCTAGTTTACTAAAGTCTGAGTGGCTACTAAATCAGAAACTGGGGGTCCATAGACAATTTTACAATTACCCATGCCAGATGCCCCATATATTTATAGTATTGATTTTTAAATTAATATTTTATTAATATTTTTTTATATTTTATTATATATATATATATATATATATATATATATATATATATATATATATATATATATATATATATATATTTATACTTTTAATTGTTTATATTTATACAGTATATACACTTTTATTGTATATTATTATTCTGCAGTCACACATTAAATTAATCAAAAGTGAGAGAAAAAAATATTTTAAATGCTGTTCTTTTGAACTGTCTATTCATCAGGTAACCCTAAAAGTATTGTGGTTTCCAAAAATATATTCTAAGCAATATTATAAGCATATATGTAAACAGCTCAACTGTTATCAGCATTGATAGTCAGAAATGTTTCTCGAGCAGCAAATGCTGAAAATTCAGCTTTTTATCACAGTAATAAATTGCATTTTGAAATATATTCAAATAAAAAACTGCTATTTCAAATTGTAATAATATTTCAAAATATTACTGGTTTTACTGATCAAATAAATGAAGCCTTAGTTCTTTTATGAAAATTATAAAAAATACATGTTTTTTTTTTTTTTTTACATTTTCTGTAAAGCTTCCTTTGAATACTGCGAAAATGATTTACATGTCTTTTATGCTGGGTAAAGATATGATTGTTCTTTAGAGTTTCGCATAACTTCAGCAGTATACAATATGAAAATATATAGCTGGTTTATATTGTAGTAAAGGTTTGAAAACCCCTTCTTTATCATACAGCTAGTAAAACTGCATTATGATGTTCTCCCGTGGTGCTCACTTCCTGGGAGCTCGACCTTTTATTACAACCCTGCAGAGCACACACAGACCAAATGCTACGCGCTGACCTTTTGATATTTTACTGCTGGAGTGCCGATCAGGAAATATTGGATGTGAAAGTGCGAAAAATACAGACTTCCTACTGTAAATTCTCAGTCTTGCCCCTCATCTTTTTTTCTGGCAGATGAGTGTTTTTAGCTTTTTAGTGCTGAAAAATGGCCACAGTGTGAAGACCGCATCCTAACCAGGAGTGACGCAACCGCTTTCATGTGACTAGAAATTTTTCGGACCTCACTTAAAACAAAAATAAGTGCATTTGATGTGTAATGCGGTTATGAGATGTGCAGGCATGAAGGGACAGACAAGTAGAAAATGTCACTCTTTGTGGCTAGTTAGGGCAAAAGCTCATGTTAAATGAAGATGGATAAAAATGGCTTTCATATCTTGTAGCATTATGTGTGAGTTTTGCCTTTGGAGTGTCACTATCGGACTGCTCTGGTGGAAATTTACTTTGAAATGTGCAAACGCGGGATGTTGAAAGGCTGAAGGCACATGGATGACTGGATTTATCTTCAGAACGTCCTAAGAAGTTCACAGTTGGAGGTCACTTTTTTTGCATTTGATTGACTGACTTCTGAAGCTGACTGGAACAGGGAGAATAAACGTATGTATTTTTTTCATTTCGACATGCAAAGAGCAGCTGATCTGGGGAATATATTCATGTAAAGTGACTTAAAAGACATTATCAGAGATGCCTAGTGCAAGTTCAGTGCGTTATACAAATCAAGGATTTTTTTCCTTCTTTTTTTACATTTTGATTATGGATATTAATGTAGTTTTTTTCTAGCATCTGTGATGTAGTGGTTCACTGCACTCAAACACACGTTGTCTTCTGAGTGCATCAGACAAAAGCATCACTTCACAGAGCTGTTAATGAAGGCCTGCTCTTATTCAACAGACTGATCAGAGCACAATTGATCAGAGATTCAGAGCTCAGGAGTTCTCAGTTGTGGCTCATTTTATGCATCAGCTGAGTCTTATGCATCTGTCCGTCCGTCCGTCCGTCCGTCCATCCGTCTATCTATCAGACAAATACTTCCTGTTTAGAATATATTTTACGTCTCCATTTGGCATTTGCTTCCAGCTTCTTCTCTTTGGTGTTTAGAAGAAACACTTGAGATATCAGAGATAAGCGAACTCATTTTGTTGGTCTCCAGTGGTGCAGTGGGTTATTAACCAGACGTGCTTGTTGCATCTCAGCAACTCCTGCTTTCAGTAATTGCTAAAGTTGCTGAAACATTAATTATATTAATGGCGCTGCAAGTGATTTTAACTATTTCACATGCATTCTCTTTAAAACCCGGCCCTTTCAAACCCAAACACCAGAATCAATTGACAGAGATTGTTTCTGATTGGCTACAAGCCACTCTTCTGTGCACCATTACATTTGCAGCACCATTAAATCAAGGTTATTTTGTTGTTTTCTCATCCCTAACCTATTTATCTCAAATTCATGATCACATCGATGTTATTAATGGTTTAAGCGGTGATGTATTTTAATCAAATGTTTCTCTCTATGAACTGGGCTGTGGGTCCGTTTGACTGACAGTCTGAATTGTCTGCACTCTGTTTCCCACACGCCTGTCAGACGCTGATGGACCAGCTCTTTGTCAGCCAGAATTACCTTTTATCATGACAGCTGGCATCTCCTCCGAGCACAGGAGATAATGATGTGTGAGATACTGATCAATCCTGATCCTCTCACGATGACCCCAGTCTGGCCAGATGGTAGTATCACCAGAATATTACATCACAAATGAGTTGCTTCTCTGGAAATTCAAGGAAGATTAAGCAAAAAATAATTTGATTTTAATTTTAAAAGTCGTTTTAAGTTCCATTATATTGACACACATACACATAAAAAAAAAAAAAAAAAAAAAAAAAAAACTTTTTAAATACACATTTTTAAAACTTATTTAATTCTAAGATTTGTGGAGTCTAAAATCAAGATGTAATTTCTCAAGACACGTATTTTACAAAACGGCCTGCTGCATCTTTAAAATAGCATATTATGGAGTTTTTCATGTCACAGCTTTTTACATTCGCAGACCCAGACACTCTTGAAATCCTCTTTTGTAACCTGCGGGGGAGTCCGGAGACATAAAAGTGAAATGTTTTGTTGTTTTCGGTGAAGCCATTGTGTAGGGATTGTGTGTATTCTTGCTTTTCCCAAAGACGATTAGCCTTGGTAAGCGACAGCAGTTCTGCTCCCTCCCACCGTTGGAGGAAGCACATCACACAGTCATTAAGTCTGTGACATAGTTGGAGAAATGTATGCTGTGATATGTCTCTCTTTAGCTCTGTGAACAGTGTTTGCTTATTTGCATTAAATTACGATTTATTTTAACTCTGCAGACACCACTGTAATTCTCTTTTTAGTGAGCTACCTTCATATAAGGTGCCTACTTAGACGGCTGCCATCTAAGACAGCATCCTAAGTGGAGTGGAACTGAAAAGTGACTGATTTGAAATGCTCTACATGAATAAAGGAGCTTCAGATGTTTCACGAATAGCACTCTGAGAAACTCATCTCACAGTGGATTGCAAGACAGCAACTGCCCAGTTTTACATATTTCTTCACACAGAACTGCAACATCACCTCAGAGCATGTATTCAGTCTTTCTTGAAAAGGTTAGATGTTATTGGTAATTTAGTAAAGTAAGTGACTTTTACCACCTCATAGAGTCACGCTTATATTGATAGAAATATTCAGATTTAATTACACGGAACTGTATTCAGTGTTAAATGCATGTCAACTCCAAACCCTCTTTCTCCTTTAATGTTAGCATGTGGCCAAATCAAGGTTTCTCTGAAGGCGTCACAGTTTTCTGCCTAGTGTGTACTGATTGTGTCAGGCATGTGCTTCTGATACCTTGATGAGAATAGTGTTATTTTGGTCACAGTCTAGTTTGGGGACCGGTTCTCACTATTAACTAACTTCTGCTTCAGTAAACTCCTAATTTGCTGCTTATAAATAGTTTGTAAGGTAGATGTTAAGATTATGTATGGGGTAAGGGATCAAAAATATGCTCATGCAGAATAAGGCATTAATATGTGCTTTATAAAAACTAATGAACAGCCAGTATGCTTGTAATATGCATGCTAACAAGCATAGTTAATACAGAGAATTGGTCCTTACCGTTATTTTATTATTTATATACTATAATAGCATTTTGATTCAAAGCTTTTATTTTTATATTGTCAGTTTTCATTTTAGTAAAGCTTTGGTAATTTTGATATACTTTTGATAACATTTGAGGTCTTTTTGAATTATCTTTAATTTTGGATTTTATTTGAGTTTTAGTATAGGTTTCATAATAATATTTTATTATTACTGTTCTTTTTATGTTTTTATGTACAGTAACTAAATCATTCATTTTTCAGTTTCAGTAATTTTAGAACTTGAAACGTTTTTTTCATGTTTTGTTTCAGCTTTAGATAACAATAGCGTCACTGTTGTGACATTCTCTTTGCCTTTCAAAAGCCGGAATGAAACATAGTGACCTGCAGAGTAAACACAGGCTGGCCACCCACTCTCTTCATCAGATGATATTAATTAGAACGAGTGAGTGGGTGGAATAAGTGGTTGGTCAGTTGGTTTTATGATATAATGTTATTAGTAATGTTTGTGAAGATACTCGTCCTTCTTCCTCATTATTATTTTTGAAATGGAAACTAATAATACTCCAGGTTGTATAGGATATGTGCTATTACTTTTGTTAATAAGCACACTTACTACAGTAATTTCACCTGACAGGTAATAAAACTGGCAAAACAAAAAAACAAAGGAAGAGAATCTCAGATTTGGGTCAGTAAGTAAACACCAATATCGCAGTAGCTACTGAATGCATATCAACACACCGGTGTCAGAAAATGGCTAAATCTTGTCAAATCCTTTTTTATACTATGCCTTACAAAGTCTCTCTGCTCTTTTTTTAACACAATGAGCCCTGATGCGATGCATTTGCTGAAAGAACCTTCTGAGATGGATTATTATTTAGCCTCATTACATGGAGCACTATTTATCATGCAGGAGGTGCTGAATGTGGGGAATGTGAGATGGAAACTCTGTTATGGTGACACAGCTAATGTAATACAGTGAAAATTAATGGTAATAAAGACTCATTTTCTGTGAGATTGAGCCCCTGAAGCACAATCACGGTCCTTGTTGTCTTTACAGATCTCTATTTGTCATGCTTTTCTGTCTGCGCCCGCTGGATTCTTGGTTTAAGCTGCTTTTGTTAAACCACTGATTCTTCAGCCTGTACAATATGCTATATATGCTTGCATTTCATGTATTATTACGGCAGAAAAATGGGTAATTAGTCACAACTGTCATAAAAAGGAATAAAAAAAGCTTTTGGAGGTGAAATGAATGTAATGACCCTTTAATTGCAGTAAGTAAGTTTCTTTTCTCTTTTGATTATACAGAAACTTACTAATAGACATACCTATTTTTACTGAAGTTTTTAGCTATTTTCTCAAAGTTAATAGTTAAACCTCAAATGGGAATTTTCAAGCTGTGGTTAAGATGTTAAAAAGATCATTCTGTGATGCATAAGCTTTTATTTTTCAGTTTTCCATGTCATTGGTACTTTATTTCTTCATTTGCCTGATGTTAAGCATTTATTCATAGTCTGTTTAGAATATGTTTGGCAACAATTTGTTGTATTTGATGTGATCCCAAAACTAGAGCCCATGATGTTCTCTATTTAGAGTTTGATGCTGCCACAGTAGCACAAAGCAGCAGGTACTGAGTGATGATTAACTCGTTTGCATTGCCTAATTGCTTCACAGCCAAATAGTTAATTAGGCCAACACTCAGATCATCACCTTAAGGATCAGTCAGGTACAAAAGTGAACCTATTCAAATTTCAAAGTGTGTAAACCTGACACTCTGGCTCTGTTTCAGTACTCACTGTCTGTTGCCTACATACACAGTTGCTTTCAGAGGCAGCGTCTAAACTGGGTTTGGTGTCTCATAAGAGAATGATTTGGAACATCACACATAGGCAGCAACTTACAAATAGCACTTCACAAAAGAGTTTGCATTTTGCAGTTTAATTAGCTTCAAAAGTATATCGTTGTATATATTGTTCTATATGGGTGGTGTTGGTGCAGTGGATAAAACACATGCAACACAGCAAGACACTTAACCCCTAGTTGCTCCAGAGGCGTGCGACCTCTGACATATATAGCAATTGTAAGTTGCTTTGGGTAAAAGCGTCAGCTAAATGAATAGATGTAAATGTTCTATCATTCTATCTATTGTTGCATTATGGCATTAACTTTTAAAAGAATCTTATTAGGCAGCATCATTATGTTGCATTTCCTCTGGGACTAACTGGTGTGTTTTCCCCAGGTCCGTGGGGCAGATGTATGGGCAGCGAGTGCGGTCCAGGAGGCAGTCAGAGTCGGGCGGTGTGGTGCGCTCATGTGGAAGGCTGGACCACCCTTCACACCAACTGCCTTCAGTCCACACGGCCGGCCAACCAACAGAGCTGCTTCCGTGTCTGCGACTGGCACAGGGATCTGTATGACTGGCGGTTGGGCAGGTGGAACCAGTGTGTTCCCATATCGCTGCGCACCGGCCGCACGGGCGTTTGCCTGCAAGGCGAAGAGGGCATCCAGACGCGGGAGGTGAACTGTGTGCTCAAGGCGGACAGCTCGGCTGCGGACCACGCCATCTGTGAGTACTTTGAGCCCAAACCCCGACAGGAACAAGCCTGTTTAATTCCTTGCCCTCAAGACTGTGTGGTGACCGAGTTCACCCCGTGGACCACGTGCTCCAAGACCTGCGGGCTGGGTCTGCAGAACCGCGTCCGCTCCGTCGTGGCACCGCCGCTGTTCGGCGGGCTTCCTTGCCCCAATCTGACGGAGTTCCAGACGTGCGTGCCGAGGGCCTGCGAGGGCAGAGAGACGGTGTTCAGTCTGAAAGTGGGTGGATGGAGCGAGTGCAAGCTGCCTTCTTTAATTTCACCTCCGGCCTCCTCGGCTGCCCCCTCGCGCACCGCCCGCCAAGCCCGCCGGCGGAAAGGCAAAGAGAGGAAAGGGAACCGTGATCCGGAGATGCGAGAGCTCATCAAGAGCAAAAGGAACCGCAACAGGCTGAATCGACTAGAGGACGACCTCTGGAATATGGAAATAGGCTACCAGTCTCGGCAAGTGGTGTGTGTGCATCGAAACGGAAGCACGGTGTCACTCAGGTTAGTGACTTTTATTTATTTGGCATAAATAACAATGAGCTTGTGAGGGGCGGAAGATTGATCTGTTCAGTGAACTGTATTACCAACTAACTAATTTTGACAAACATAGTTTCTGGATTTTTTTTGCCCACTGGGTATCTTAAACAAGAGTTAAAAAGTAAACACCGTTAACATAACAGCCTCATATCTGTTGACAGGTCAACGGCTAGATCATTTTTTTTCCCCTATCTATTTCTTAAATACTTTACTGCCCTCAAAAAATAGCTTGTTGGTCTAACTTAATAAAATTATGACACACATTTCCACACATTTAAATGGATTTATTTGAACTTAATAACTGTCAGTTTGTGCACTTTTGACAGGATTTTTTTTTTAAAATTAATACAAGACGTAGTCAGCCAGATGATGAACAGTATTAATATTATTAATTAATAATTATTATATGATGCAGTCACACTTGTAGCAATATTTGTTAGTTCTGTTTGTTGATTCAGGGTTAGCATCCTCTGGGGTCCTCTGAGGGGTCAGCATCATCTCTTCTCAGGTGTTCTGGATCCAGACTGGAGCTTGTGTAATTCTAGTTAAAATTATTTGTCATCCAATCTTCAAAATTTTTAAAACACTCTGTTATCTTCGATAATTGAGAAGTTTCATCTGGTCTCGTTGAGATATATAGCTGAGTATCATCAGCATAAAATTGGAAGCTAATTCCGTATTTTCTAATAATATTACCAAGGGGCAACATGTATATTGAAAATAGAAGGGGACCTAGGATGGATCCTTGTGGCACTCCATATTTTTCTGATGATAAATGAGATCACAACAATTTCCCTGGACATAATTCACTCTTTTTAATCCAAGCAGTGTTGTTGCTCTTCAGACTGGTGCCTTTGTGCAGAATTGCGTGAGTTTTATGCATTTTTATGAAAATGGAAATGCATGTTAGAGTTTTAATGTTTAGTTATTTTGAACATTTAAAAGACTTCAGACAACATATAAAGGATGTTTTTTTTTGTTTATTTGGTTACCATTGTTGTAAAGAGTAGAGCTTGAGCTTAGGTTGTCAATAGGTGTCATACACACATGTAAATGTTCTATGATAGTTTGATTGTGAAGGGTAGAAATGCTGACAGTATAAACGGTGTAAATCATGTGCTGGCTTTCAAACTGATTTTTTTTTCTCTTCTCATATTTATTCTTATGAAAATGTAACAGCCAGCATAACACTTGTTTAGTACAACATAACACTAAGTACAATTTTTGTAGCATGCAAGTAATGAACAAGTAAAAATGTTCTCATGACATTAGTATATTACAGCTCATGTGGCCTATACCCTAACTACAAAGTCTATACTTCACCATAATGGTAACCTCAGATATAATCATAAACATTAACTCTTTTAAATGTCAAAAATAACTAACAAACAAACTTTAATGTCTTTCCTTTTAGCAAAAACCGATTAAACAGCACTTAATTTCAACATTTATTCTCCTGGTCTATCACTACACAAAGCATGCTGGGAACTAGAAAAGAATTGTAAAATAAATATTTTTTATTATAATTAATCAACATTCATAAAAATGTATTTAAAAATATATTAAACATTGCAATTTGTACAATACCTAGGAGACACCTCTTCTATGATGAGCATGTTAGAATTGTTAATATTCATTTTTATATTAATTTCCTTTCTGTTAGTTTAGGATGTAAAATGTTATATGGTGCGACTCTCCAAAACTTAAAGAGTTTATGAATTAATAAATATCATTATATTAATATTATTATATTTAAACAATTATCTAAATAATAATTAACATATATTCATTTATTAAAAAATGCATTAAAAATGCTATTTGTGCAATGACTTGGATTCACCTCTTCTACGATGAGCTTGTTTTTCATATTGGATTGCTAAACATTTATTTTAATGTTTTCTTTTCATTAATTTAGGATATAAAATGTCTTGTTGTGCAACTCTACAAAAATTTGATATTTATAGTAATACATATAACTAAGTCAATATTAATTCATCATATTAATTATTAGTAATCTTAAGCAATTATTATTTTTATTACAACTGCCCTTATATATATATATATATATATAGATAGATAGATAGATAGATAGATAGATAGATAGATAGATAGATAGATAGATAGATAGATAGATAGACAGATAAATAGTTAGACTGATAGATTTAAAAAAAATTTATAATTCAAAATTATTTGATAGTTTAAGAAGGATATTATTTGTTACTTGTAAAAAGTTTGTCATACAAAGGCTGAGCAGTTTTTCTCAGTTTGTCCGTTAATATAAAAAAAAAAACCCTGGTAATTTTTCTGTTTGTGTTAAAATAGACTCTATTAATATTAGTTTCTCCTGAGCTGCATCTCTTTTGTTGTACCACTAATGGCTTTCAGGCTAATAACGGTTAAATGAGTGTAGGGATCCCGGCGTATTTGTGCTCTCCGTCAGCCGCTGACAGTAAGAGGATGACGGCTGCGTGACTCGTCTGGGTCTCCGCTGTGCTGTCAAAGCTCTCCCACGCTTGATGTCTATTTTCAATGGTAGAAATGACAACTGTATATTCCCCAGCAGCAGATTGTGTGACACGGCAAGAATCTGTGCCAGCACTTTCCACCGAGTATTAAATGTTCAAGAGTTTTGTAGTTATTTGAAAAGTTTTGGGTGCAGCCTTATAGTCTGTGTATCTCAGGCGTACAGTGTTTAGCCTTTGATATTCGTTCGAGCTCAGGAACATGGAAACAGTTGAAAGGAAAACATTCAGAGCGTTTCCGCCTGAGGAATCTGCAGGTAAAGTTAAGTTCATGGAAACAGTTCAATAGCCAACCTCAAGGTTAAAGCAACCCAGCAAAGTCACATATAATACACAAAGTCACATACACGATTCAACATTTTTTGGAAACATTTTAAAGTCATTTATGCTCATCAAGGCTGTGTTTATTTTATTAAAAATGAAGTTAAAGCATTTAATATTGTTATAATTTAAGTGAGATGTTTGCTATTTGAATATATTGTAAGATGTACTTTATTTCTGTGATTCAAAGCAGATTTCTTCAGTGTCACATGATCCTTCAGACATCATTCTAATACTGTATGCTGCTCAAGAAACATTTCATATTATTATCAATGTTCGAAACAGTTGTTTTGCTTGCTATTTTTGTAGAAACCATGATATTTAATTTTTTGGATTCTTTGAATAGATCGATAAAAAGATCACCGTTTATCTGAATTTCTTTTTTTTTTTTTCATTGTAAACATCACTTTTTTATTTATTTAATGCATCCTTGCTAAATAAAATTATTAATTTCTTTAAAAAATTAAAGAATTTTACTGACCGCACAATTTTGAACGGTAATGTTACTCTGGACCACAAAACCAAACTGAGATTTATACATCAATAAATAAGCTTTACATTGATGTATTGTTTATTAGGATCGGACAATTTTTGGCCGAGATACAACTATTTGAACATCTGGAATCTGAGGGTGCAAAAAAATCACCTTTGAATTTGTCCAGATTCATTGGTAGCAATGCATATTACTAATCAAAAATTAAGTTTTGATATATTTGTGGTAGGAAATTTACTAAATATTTTCATGGAACATGATCTTTACTTAATATTATATATAAAAAACAATAATTTTGAGACATACAAAGTTTTTTTGGCTATTGCTACAAATATACCCTTGTATATTTAATGTATGGAATTGCAAAATAACCATCATACCTCCAGGTGAATAAATATTTATCTTCTCCTTGCTCCTGAAATATTTATAGCTGTTTTGTTTCTTCAAGAAAGTGAAAAATAAGTTTTTCTGTGATCAGCAAGTGGACCATCACAAACAAACAGTTCACACCATTCTCATTCTGTTTCTTTACTTTGCTTTTGTCAGTATAGTAAACCCAGCAGTACTTAGTGTAATATTTTCCCAGAGATATTATCTGTGTTTGTGGCTTTACACAAGCCCTCAAAAACCAAAGACCGTAAATCATATGCCTTTGCTCAGTGTTATGCATACAATAGCATTGTTTAATTGAGTATTTCCTGCTAATTTTATTTAGAATTTGATGGACTTCTTCATAATGCTCCTGTTGCCGCAGTGAAGCTCTCCTGAATTTCCACAATTGAGTTATTCTTACATTAAAGGAGAAACATCATTCTCATTTAAATGGAAATGATGGTGTCCTCATTCCATCGATCAGCTGTAAATAACGGCTTACCAAGAATATGCAACACAGTGCATAAAAACAATGCATGTCAGTAATATTTGGATGTTTGAGGTACAGTAAAGCATATTTCAGCAGAACAACACTGCTTGAAACCAATTTGACACTCGGGAAAAGTCAAATCTACCATAGATTTATTTTCTTGTTTAATATCCTATTATATACATCACATTTTGGAAGATATGGAAGCTTTTTTTTTTTATGTGAAATTTAAACTTTAGCAAACATGGCATTGATATGTGTGATTTGTTTCTGTTAATCAGTTCCAATTGTCAAAAGTGTACATTTATAATTTAATAAAATTTAATAAATACAATAAATATGCCACAGTCCTTTTAATTTATTAATTAATTAATAAACATCACTTATGTATTATTAATTCTCATAAATAAATACAAATTTAATAAATTCCATTTAAAAAACCCATCAAAAACTATCAGATCAGAAATCTGTTTTTATACATATATATATATATATATATATATATATATATATATATATATATATATATATATATATATATATATATATATATATATATATATATATATATATATATATATATATATATATATATATATGACCCATACTCAATGACAGTGACCCATACTCAGAATTTGTGCTCTGCATTTAACCCATCCAAAGTGCACACACACAGCAGTGAACACACACCCGGAGCAGTGGGCTTTATGCTGTGGTGCCCAGGGAGCAGTTGGAGGTTTGGTGCCTTGCTCAAGGGCACCTCAGTCGTGGTATTGCCAGCCCGAGATTCAAACCCACAACCCTAGGGTTAGGAGTCAAACTCTCTAACCACTAGGCCAAGACTTCCCCATATAACAACAAAAGTTTTAAAACATTGTTTAAATGGCTATTTTAACATTTTATTAAAATTACATTATTTGTAAAATATATATATACAAATTTATAATTTTAAATATTGTATATAAATATATCCCGTCCTGGCCCCCGTCCTGGCCCCCGTCCTGGCCCCCGTCATGTCATCATTCGTGATGTTCACATTCCGGGCCTGCTCAACTGTACAACGACGAGCTGTCTCGAGCAATTCTCCCGGGAGAATGCCGACTCCATCCCCTGATGGGCCAGCTGATTTGGAGGTTCGGAGCTTCTTCAGAGACCTCTCACTGCCAGCTGATCTAAACACCCAAGGGAGATGGACGGAGCGGAACGTCCGGTGCCAGGCCTTCATGATTAATCCTTGAGAACCATGGAAGGCTGGGTTCCATATTGAGACCTGAGGGTACTCATATGTGTATAGTCCATGGTATAGCCTTAGAGCCCTTGTTTCCCCAGCAGACTTCTGCCTTTCTAAGAGGGTTTTAATCACCTCTAATTTCTCCATATACACTTAAATGGATGCTATATGTGTATTTCCCACCGAAAACTCGGGAAGGATGGGGCTTCCATAGCATCCCTGTTCCAAGCGTAATGCTTATGTTTCCCCAGTTTTATCCAGTCTCACCCGGTACGGTAGTGCTTTGACAATGGTGAGTGGACCTACACCTAATAGGGGTGCAGGCGGCTCGCACAGGGCACTGGAAGGGGCAGCACCCATGGCGCTTTGGTAGGGATCCCAATTTCGTCGCCACGGTTGCTGTACCACCGCTGGGCCACCGGGTCACCGGCTCACCAGCTCACCGGCTCGGCTCCTCAGCAAAAACCTGGTATGCATTGCACCTGCTGTCTTATTATACTCACCCTGTATAAAATATGTTTAAATATTTACAACTTAAAAAAAAAATATTGCCACTGATTTCAGGCATGCCTGGTTACTCTGGTGAATATAAATGAGCACTGATGTTCATTTAAAAAAAAAAAAAAAATTGTACTTTTAGGGTGACCATTTTGTTACTTCTTTTTAGCTTTTTTCCTTGGCTTGGTTAATTCATTTAATTTTGCTCAGCCCTAGTCACAATCTTGATAATAGCCCCATTTATTTTATAGCACACGACTGCTATTCCAGCAACAGACCGACATGCTCTCTATTTCTGCCAAATACAGTTTACCTATGGCTACTATCGTTTTTAGACCTCAGGAAGAGTTATTGTGCTGCAATATGGTGTCATGATGTTGCCAGATTTTTAAATGGTTTTGAGACGTCTTAATCTAGGTTTAAAGTGGGTGGAAAACAGTGCCAGCTTTGAAGTTTATGTGTTTAAGAGTCCGTGCTGCCCTGAGGTGAGTTTGGCAGCCGCGGCACCTAAATGAGCGGTTGCTAAATGAAGCTACGCTGGAAAGGAAGCAGCCTGTGATTAGCTGTAATAGCTAGTCAGCTGCATTGCCTACAGAGAAAATGAGAGTCTAAGAGAAATTGGTGCATTCACACTGATCAGCATTAAGTTACCGGCCACTGAAACAATCACAAAAGCTGTTCAGCTGCGATTTGAGTTTGTTAACAAAAGCATGTGATCAATGTATTAAAAAACAAAATACTGCGGTGATACTGTAATGTGATGGTATCAGGGGTTCTCAGCTTTTTATTTGTCAGTTGAGCCCCTGGAAGTTTTGTGTTTAAATTTAAATGTAAATTAATTAATTTAATTTAATTTAAGTATTGGTCATATTTAATTTTATTGAATTTTGTAATTATTTGTTTTTCAAAAAAAAAAAAAAAAAAAACGACTTTAAAATAGTTTATGAATTAAAAAGCATATTTGTATATTATAATATATATTTTTATGTCATTTTTGGTACAACTCTTGCATAACACTCCAATAAAAAATATTTCTACTCAAGATACATTCATTTTATTTTTCAGCATTTTTGATATATTTTTCAGCATTGATATACTGTTATAGAATTTTTATTTTGAAATACTACATTTTTATATTTTCTGTTTTCATTTTGATTTTGGTCAAAGATTCAGTCATTTTGTGTGTCTTTTTTTTTAAATGTCTGTAATTATTGTTACATTTTAGTTTTAGGTTATCAAGTTTCAGTTATTTTAATACTTCAATTGAAACTGAACAAAACTACTTGATAATTGTAAAATTGTTCTATTGTGATGTTAACTGACCAGTCCTTCTACTTGTCTGTCCTGTATCAGTCAGTGTCCCCACTGGAGTCTGCCGGAGACGTACCTGTCCTGCCTGATGCCCAAAGACTGTTTGGTCAGTGAATGGAGCCTGTGGGGCTCCTGCTCTAAGACCTGCTTGGACCCCAGTGTTCCTCAGGGCTCCCGCTCCCGCAGCAGACAGCTGATGCGACTTCCTACCGGAGGAGGGTCCGAGTGTCCCCAGCTGGAGGAGAGCCAGGCCTGTGAACCTGAAGGGGACGGGGTTCCACCCTGCGCTGCGTAAGTACCACAGAAATGTGTTCTCACTACATTATACATTTGTTCATCAAATATGTGTTTTTTTTCAAGCCTCAAAAATTCCCTGGTTGCATCTCATGCTATATTAGACTAAAAATTTAAGTGTAATTTTCCAGTATTCAATACATATCTATTAGACACTGATATATTTTCTACAATTATATGCATACTATACTATATGAGATGCACACACTACTGTTCAATAAAGTGTCAGTAAGAATAATACGATTTTATAAAGATTTGTATTTCAAATAAATGTAGTTTTTTTTTTTAATTCATCAAATAATCCTGGAAAAAAATTACTATCATGGTTTCCAACCAAATATTAACCATAGCAACTATTTTCAACATTGATAAAAATGTGACATTAAAGACTGGAGTAATGATGCTTTAAATCACAGGAATAAATTACATTTTAAAATATACTGTAATACAAAACAGGTATTTTAAATTTGTAATAATATTTCACAGTATTACTATTTTCATTGGAAAGAGCTGGTTAGTCAGACTGCAAATGTAGAGATTGACTGGTATAAAAATATGCATGTTATTCTATTTTTTATTTTTGCTGCAGGGTCAGTAAAAATGTTGGCAGGGTGAGTAAAACATGAACCAGTGGCTCGACAGGGTCAGACTATAAATAAATAAAAAAATCTTGATTTCATACAGTCAGTTTGAGTGAGTGCTTTTGAGTTGCAGATATAACACTTTCTTATTTAGACATGACAGTCAGTCATATCTCTGTTTGGGATCAAAGGTTTCCATTTTCAAGGTTTTGTGTGTGAAAATGCATCACATCATTGGAGTGATGATATTATGAGAGTTACACCAACAAATTGATGTCATCTTGTCATATCTCATTATGTGTCAACCCCAGAGGAAACATTGTTGCTCAGAAGTTTCTCTTTTTTAACTCAAATGATAAAATGTGGTTCCTAGTAATAGTGCCTGTCATTGAAGTTTCTCTCAGTGAGAGGAGTTTTCCCTGGGACCACACTAGAATCTGGTACACTAGTTTGTATAAATGGCGTGAGTACAGAGCTTCTTGGTGGTAGATGTAAGAGACCACTGCTGTGTTGCAAAACAAATTAAGACAGTCGTTGACATACAGTAAAAGTACAGAGCAATAAAACGAACAACCTAGGCACACTGGAAAATCTTTCAAAACTTTAATTAATTAAATTAAATTTAACTTAATTTAATTTTAAATGTACATTTTTATTTATTTTCACTTGAAGAATAATTAAAACATTAAAGAGGGGGTGAAATCCTCATTTTCACTAAATATCCTGTTAATCTTGAGTACCTATAGAATAGTACTGCATCCTTCATAACTCCAAAAAGTCTTTAGTTTTATTATATTTATAAGAGAACAATAGTCTGTGCTGATTTTTTCCGGAAAAACACAAGCCGCTGGAGGCGTGACATGTGGGCGTAGCTAAAGAATCACGAGCGCGAGTAGGCTTTTGCGTTGAGAGCGTTTGGAAGCTGTGACATTACCTTGAGGAAAAAAAAAAACATCATCCAAAACAAACCATGGCTAACAGTCAGATTCAGCCGTTTATTTATGATCCAGAGGCTCAAACTGAACGAGAGCAGCAGCAGCACAACTTCAACAGCGTCTCTATGTGGTATGTATTGAAACTGTAAATATTTGCTTATGTAACCCCTCTCTCCCGGGTCCTTTCTGACCCTCTTCGCACTCGCTCCGAGCGGGGCTCGATCCCGGGTCTCCTCTAACAAGGAGGCTAAATGGCTACAGCCACTGGCGTCTGTTGCTAGTGCGTCTCTTGAGATCAGGGAGGTTTACCTGCACAGCACTAACTTACTCGCTGGCCTCCGTTACACTTTTGGTTTTGGAAAATGACTAAGTTCCACTTTATGTCGTCTTTTTTTTTTCTTTAAAGGTGTACAAGAGGTTTACTTGATGTGCTTACGCGCCGTTAGCTAAGTTAACAACACAGAGATATTTGAAGCAGTTTTACTCACCGCCTGCGGTTCCAACACACGATCGTGTCCCTTTTTCGTTGGGACTGCATTATCCTTAAGAAATAAACGATGTGCAAATCCGGCGTCAAACTGGACCTTGTTTGTAAAACAAGCATCTTCGAAATGCAGGGGAACAAACAAAAACACTTGCACAACTCCGTTGATGCTCTGTAAAAATAAACTCCGTCCACTGGTCCCTTGATGTTTTTTTATTTTGGTAATCTGTGCAGGGTTGTCTTGCCCTTGCAACCAAAAACACACTCCTTTTGTGACATTTCGTGACGCTCTCGCTCTGATCAGTGAATGTGTCTGCTCTGCTATACGGGAGCGCGCGCTCTTCCGGCAGAAGTGCCCTTAGGACCCATATAAGAAAATTCTGCTCCATCTAACGTCACACAGAGCCATACTCGAAAAAAACTTTCCGAAACTTGACAAACCGGAAGTAGTATTTTTGGAACAAAAATACTCCTTCAAACGTACAGCTTAATTTTTTAAACTTTGTCCATGTTTAGCATGGGAAATCCAACTCTTTAACAGTGTAAAAAACTCAGTATCCTTGAAATAGCATTTCACCCCCCCTTTAATAAAAGATTATAATAAAATATTTTGTAAGCAAAATGACATAACACTACAAAATTACTGAAATTAAAAACTATGGTATTTCAGCGATGCTAAAATAATACTGATGCACAATTGCAACATTTTTCCAGCTTAGGTTGAAAATGAATTTTAATAGAAGCTCAGACCACTTTTTGGTCTGATAGCATTTGAATTCATATTGAAATTTCTTATTGTTTTCTTAACAAATTGACGAGATCTCCTTTGAATCCTTTGAATCTCTAGAAGAATCACATGCTGCAGGAGAGCTGTGTAACTGGGAAACACTCTAAGCTAATTTGCGATCAATTTAATCTTCTGTTGTCAAGGAGAAGAAATTGAGATGTTAACGAGATCTCATTTGGGATTTTCCTATCCTGCGGGCATGTACATGAAACAAATGCAATAAAACAACAACCCAGAAGTCACGTCTCAGCATGACGAACAGTAGTGCTTTCTGCTCTTCATGGAGAATTGCCGGCGTGGAGCGGGAGGCCTTGCCGGGAGCCTCTTGACCCCTGCTCTGCGTGAGCGGTGGTGCCAGTGAGAGTCAGCACATGAGCATATGGAGACGGGGTGAGACGGATCGGGCTGCTCTGTGCTCCTGAGCCAAGATAGATGCACTGACAAATGGAAGTGATCTTAAGAGCTCGGTGACGCTGCTCTAATCTCGTTCTCTCACAGATGGCCCGCACTGGCATGCTGTCACAGGCCACACAATGCTTTCTGAGTCTCCCATGTACTATGAACAGGCAGCTCGAGAAGATAATGGATTTTCGCAATTCTGTTTCGCACTATAGCAAAAGTGGGAAAGAGAAATCACAAATGACATCTATAATATCGCTATTTTTTTCCAACACAGAAATAAGGTTAAATGGAGGTTGACTAGAGATTCTGAAGTCTTTTCAGACTATAAAATACCCCAGTAATTAAATATGTCTTAGGTTTAAGAGATCTATCCACCCATGCACCAATCCATTCATCCAAAGACCCACCCACCCACCAGCATACCTATCCACCCACGTATCTACATTCCTATCCATTCACCAATTCACTCATTCATCCATCCATCCAACAACCCACCAACAAATAAATCTACATACCTATCCATCCTTCAATTCATCCACCTACCTGTTATCCATCCATCATCCATCTATCCATCCATCCATCCATCCATCCATCCACAAACCTATTATCCATCCAGCCAGCCATCCCTCCACCAGCCTATCTATCCACCTACTTATCTACCTTCCTATCATTCACCAATTCATCTATTCATCCATTCATCTATCCAACAACCTACCTACAAACCTACCAATCTATATACCTTTCCATCCATCAATTTATCCACCTTTCTATTATCCATTCATCCATCCTACTGCTTATCTAACTTTCTATCCATTCACCAATTCACTTATTCATCCTTCTATCTAAGAATGTACCTACCCACCTGCATGTCTACTTGTATATCTGTCCATCCTTCCGTCCGCCAGTCAAAATGCTTTTATTTTCCAAATAAATTCCTGAATTTGTAGGTAAACAGGCTACTGAACTGCTATCTTTATTGCAGTTTCAAGAAGAATTAAAATGCATTTAAGTTTAGTTATTGTGATATCAGACATTTATTATCAAAATCTTCCAAGATCCATTTTATTGTTTGTTTTGTTTGGACACTCTTGGTTTATCATTTTTAATGTGAAAATTTACATGACCGTGACACACAATCCAAATGGAATGACATTGTTGTTTGTAAATGTTTCTTATGGTTTATTACAACAGTATTGTTGATCCAAAGAACAGGTTTAGAACATAATAGCCTGTATTTGATGTTGATTTCAGTTATGCCTGGCGGAGCACTGAATGGAGCGAGTGTCGTGTTGACGCGCTGCTCAGCCAGCAGGACCGGCGGCGAGGGAATCAGACGGGTTTGTGTGGCGGAGGTGTTCAGAGCAGAGAAGTGTACTGCGCCCAAGCCAACGCAGAACTGCTCAGCTACATCAATAACAACAAAGACAAACAAGGTACAGGTATCAGCTTGACAGTGTAGTGTATAGTAATCAGAAGTATGACATTTTTACATAGACATTCAGTTCTGGACAAACTTTTGAGCGAGTCACCTGAAAAACATGATTGGCTGATAGCACAACAAAAATGTATTCAGTCCCAAACCCTTCACTAAAGTGACTATCCTGAGCTGTGATAAAGATTACTGATTGATTGATTGATTGATTTTACTCATTCACTCACTCACTCATTCACTTACTCACTCACTCCTCCAAATCTTTTTAAGTTTCACATGATTGCTTAAAAGAATATTAATAAAATTCATATGATGCCAGAAGCAAATCTTTTTCAATTCCATTTGGTTCCATAAAAAAAAACTAAAATATAAATATATTTATATATAAACTTATATATTTAAATAAATAAACTTATATATATATATATATATATATATATATATATATATATATATATATATATATATATATATATATATATATATATATATTTATATATAAACTATAAACTTTATAGTTCTTTTTGATGCTAAGAGGGAATCTTTGATTCATATGATTCTACAAAAGTCTTTGAGTTTCGTATGATACTGTAAGTGAATCTTTATAAGTTCAAGCTGATTCTATAATATAATCTTTTTAAATTCCATTTAATTCACTAAACAAATCTTTACTGTTTCCATTTGATATGATGACAAAATCTTTGTTCCTTAACATGCCATAATCAAATATTTGTTTCATAGGACTCCATAAGAGAAACCTTAAGTTTAATATAATGCCATTGAAGAGTTCCATGTGATGCTGAAATTGAAAACAGTTTATTATGAGAAAAGACATTGAATCAATTATTTATTTATTACAAAGTATCTATTATAATAAAATAACATTTTGTGATTTATATGTTGCTTTGCTAAATAATTTTGTACCTCTCAGAACAATGTAAATCCTAAAATACTTGGATCTATTCGTCATGCTTCTCCTCTTTCCTAGCTTTTTCCTTGTCCATCTCTTAAAACAAATTTCGTACTCTACTGTATATATTGCATCAGCATTTCTTTGCATGCTACACACACACACACAACATTTCTCAATTAATGGCCCACCCGTCTTCATGGAAAATACCTTCTTTTTTTATCTTTCTCCCTCCTGCTTGCTCTTTTGATGCTCAGAACTTTAGGGTGAGCACACTGAAACTTATCGTAACGCACATGTCTCCGTACATTAGAGCAGATGAGCGCTGACTGCATGAAAAGCTCCAGTTAAAGAAGCACTATTAGAACAGACCACTGGTGGAGCTGCGTATGCTGGGAAATCTGTGTCCTTATCAGCGTGGTGCAGGAGACGACTCGCTTCACTGGGGGCTAATCTGCTCTGCCAACAGCAGATACATGAACGCAGACAGTGCAGAAAGTTAAAGAGAAAAATAGTCAACTGATGGAGTCGTGATGTTCTCGCCCTGGGAGGATGTTGTCAGCTTCAAGATTCTTTGATGTGATGAAACCTTCATCAAATCTTTCTGGAAGTGATGCTCATTTACATTTCCTTCTAAGAACACAACACTCACAGCACAAACAGAACGATATTTCCCTCAGCTGGCTTCACTGTCTCAAAACCAAGTGTTTCCAAAAGGATTTGATGACGTAGGAGAACTTCCAATTTGATTCTATATAGGAGCCTTTAAATATTAAATATGATGTCATAAGCAATTCTGAATGTTCCATTTGTTCCAAAAAATAGTCTTATTAGGTTTCCAATTAAGCCTTCGGAAAATCTTTATCATTCCCAATTGATTTCATAAGAGAATCTTTATAAGTTTCATATGATGCCGTAAGTGAATCTGTGTCATTTCTATTTGATTCTAAAATAAAAAAAAATTCAAAGTTCCATATGATTCCATAAAACACTTTTTAAAAGTTTCATATGATGTCATAATCAAAAGCAAATCTTTATCATTTTTATTTGATTCCATAGGAGAATATAAGTTTCATATGAAGTCATGAGCGAATCTTTATAAATGTAATTTGATTCCCTAATAGAATCTTCATATATTCCATTTGAATCCACAAGAGAATCTTTGTAAGTTTCATATCATATTCCACAAATCAATCTATAAGTTAAATTTGGCTCCATGTTTAAGTTTAATACTATAAATAATTCTATAACAGAAACTTTCTACTGTAAATTTCATGACTCCATAATCTTTATGAGTTCCATTTAATTTCATAAAACACTCCGTATAAACTTCAAATGATGCCTTAAGGTTATTTAAGATTATTTAATTTCCCTTTGATATATAGGAGAATCATTGTAAATTCCTTATGATGCTGTAAGTGAATATTTATAAGTTCCATTAGATTCCATAAGATAATAATTTCAAAGCCCATTTGATGCTGTTAGAGAATCTTTAAGTTTAATATAGTCCCTTATAGCGAATCCTTGAGTTCCATATGATGCAGAAAATGACCATGATTCTTGAAGAGATTTCTTTACTGAAGTGCTGCAAAAATCGATTGAAGAAGCTTGATTTTGAGAGTGTAGGAGGAATCCTGCGGCTTTTGACTGGCTGAGATCTGGGTGCAAGTAAAAGCTAACCAGCTTATACCTCACATTATCACATTACTGTCTGAATGAAAGTCAATGAAGGCGATGTACACTGAATAAACTGCCATGACATTCGATTGGACAGAGCTATATTTGGAGTCTACTATGAAACAAATGACTGCTTTATAGGAGAAGCGAATGTGACAGATGCGATTCATTTATGGCTTTACAAACCAATGGGTTTGGCTGGTTATCATGAGCAGTTTGGCCCTGCTGGTAAATGATATAACCAGAGGTTGCATTAACTGAACATTTTTTCTGTCACTTACCAAATTGTAAAAACATTGTCAGATAATTCAAAATGCTTTGTGTTGTTTTGACAGATATAGAATTAAGTTGTCTGGCCTATTGCATTGGGTAAAGAAAAATTAGAAAATAAAATGTTAAAGTAGACTGCGAGAGGTGTGAGTAAGAATATAAGGAGAGAAACAAAGGTATTTCATATTTTACTGACAGGTAAGAGTAGAGCATGACGGCAAATTTACAACCCAGTCCATCAGAATGACAGGAAATGATTTTACATCAAGAGTGCCTGTGCATTGTGATTAAACGGATATCATTTTATTTCATTTTGTGAAGGACTCTTTAAAGGTTGAATGGTTATATTTTCCCTTGCCTGCTGCTTTTGACATCACAGTTCAGGATAGTTAAAGCTAACCAGTTTATGCCCTGCGTTAACCCCTTAAAGCTGTAATTTTGTCGAAGTAGTCACAGTATAGAGCTCATAGTGACTGTATCTGAATTTTCCCTTGAACGATGTTTACTAGCAGTAGTTTGTGTGCTTCGTAGAAGGTCAGTCATCCAACGGCCAGATGCCTAGTGTCCCTCCCCTCCTGTCTATCAGCTATGAGATCTCAGGTAAGATGCTTAACCCCTTAAAAGGAATATTTTGGGAATCTTTCACCTCAACGTAAATACACCAACATATCTTCGAAAGAGAAGCTGTTATTTTATTGTGTTTTTTTACATTTTAACTTATAATTTTTAATATATACTATATTTAGTTATGTTATATTGTATTCATTTTAATTCTGTAATTTTATAATCTTAATTTTATTTCATTTGATTATTTTATATTTATTTGATATTTGATTTGATAATTTTATTAGTTTTTAACAATTATATTTAATATATTTCATATTTTATGTGTTTTATTAATTGTATTAAAGTATTCAATTTAATTCTATCATGTTTTTTTTTTTTTTTTTATTCTCTTTCTCTTTTAAGTCTGACATAATGGTCTTTGTTTGATCAAATCTCTTTGCCTAAAGCATGTTTACATTCTTTGTTTGCTTAGTCTGTTTACTCTCTGTATAAGTGTTTGTGTCCGTGGAGAGCTCATTACCAGGGTACATACTGATGCAACACTCACACATCAGACAACTGACAGAGATTGATTGACACTGACAGTCATTCTGACAGCTCCTTACTTTACACTCGTCCTCAAAAGAAATAAAGAAGCATTTTGTTTGTATTTGCTTCATTAGGGCCTTTTAAACTAGACCCCTCTGCCTTTTATTTCATGAAGTCTTTAACATGGAGCAAATCGATAAGTATTCAATAAGTAAAGTATACTGTATACAATTGAACTTATATGCATTTTCAAATAAATACTGTTCTTTAAAACTTTTACAACTTTCTATTCATCCAGAAATATTAAGAAGCAGGCTTTTAGCTTTGATAATAAGAATTGTCTGATGGGCAAGACCTTATGAATTAAAAACCTAATAAAAAATTACAATTCTGTTGAACAATTCAGCCTTGCACTCAAAAGAATAAATTATTTTAAAATATTTTCTTATAGAAAATTGTAAAGTGATTTAAAAATATTACTGTTTTTACTCTATTTTTTTATTTTAAAATCATTCCGCTTTAGTGAGGATAACATACACAATAAAGTTTTGACAGGTAGAGTAAATGAATAAATAGCAGGGCCACGTTAGGTTTCTGATCTGTTTCTGAGCACCAGCTCATTCTCATGTTTGAAGCCAAGTCTGTCCGCCTGGGTTTGTCAAGGCAGGCACACACCGCAAACTTTTATTAGACAGAAAGTTTTCGCAGAAGGTCTAGACCATCTGGCACGTAAACAAGGACAACCTGTGCTGTATTATGTTAACTTAGATGATGGTGCATTACACTGAAATCTGTCTCTCCATTAATTTGGGGAACATGCGGCGCTAGAAGAGTTGAACGAGGTGAACTGTCATTCCCGTGCCCATTTCCAGAGTTCAATCAAATTTTTTTTTTTTTTTTGGCACAGTTAGTCTTCTGTGCATGTGGAGAGCATTTTGTTTTGGAAATCTCTAGAGAGCAGAACTCACCACATATCAGCATGGAGAGCTCCACGAGAAGAGTTTACCTCGCTTTGATGCAAACGCAGCAGTCATGTCACCTGTCACCCATCAAGCCGACAGCAAAATCCTGTGTTAAAACATTAATGCACTGCTTTTTGTTTGTGTTTTTGAATTTAGTATTTTATAGTTCCAGGGGAAAAAAGATCTCAGTTTCACACATGCTGGGCCCAGACGGGATCCATAGACTTTTCCATAGGCATTTTCTACACTCATCTGAGGACTATTCTTATGACAGGACTTATAGGAGGACAGGAGTAATTCATAGATTTCACAATTGGTATTTTATTGTATTGTATTGTATTCCAGGTAAACAGTGTACTAATTCACCTAATAGATATCACCATACTTTACGACATTTAGGCATCGCAAACATTTTTTGTAACTCTATATATTAGAAAATACTGTCAATAACCAAAAAATAATAATAATAATTTCGACCATTTTTGGGGGGATTAAGTGTTATCGAAAGTGGAGATTTCTTAAAATGTTTATATATATATATATATATATATATATATATATATATATATATATATAAAACAATTTAAAAAATCAAACTTTAAAGATAAGTACTGTAAATAAAACTGCCATATAAATTGCAGTAAAATAAGCACAAAAAAAGAAAGAAAAAAAAGTATTTAATGTATGTCAATTCATTTTGGATGTTTTCTACTGAAAAAAAAAAACATGTTTTAAAAAAAGTTCCAAAATTTACCAGTAACGAAACACAACAATTTTGCCTTAATTTTATACATCTTTTTTTTTATGCCTATTATTTTAATGTATACAGTTTTTCGTCATTTTATTTCATTATATGTTGTATTTTAGATTCTTTATAACTGGGAACTTATTAGTCCAAGTATTTAATAAACCAACATCGGGCTGAGGATGTGCATTCAAATTATGCTGAAATCTCAGGAGATTCTGTTTTTTCCTTTGCGGTGATGCAAAAGGGCATCAGGATTCTTCAGAGCGTGTTTAATGTTGCCATTTGTTGTTTCCTGCAGTTACATAAAGCTAATTGTCCATCATGTGTGGTGCTCACGTGGGAGTCTTGCTTCAGTCTTTTAATGCGTGTGTTTGCATTGTAGCATCACGACCCATAGACATTCGGCTCTGCAAGGGAACGACTCCGAGTACCACGCAGCTGTGTCACATCCCGTGCCCTGTGGAGTGTGAAGTGTCCCCGTGGGGTGCCTGGGGGCCCTGCACCTTTGAGAATTGCGATGAACGGGTGGTGAAGAAAGGTAAAAATAATATAAACCAATAATATATTCACTGAGAAGGAAGTGTCAAATACTGAGACACAATATTTTACTGAGGCATAGAGCTGTTTTACAGCCAGAGTAGAATATTTCCTTTTGATTTAACCACCATCGTAAATAATTTCTCCAAGATGCTGCATAATGGCATATCAACTGAAATCGTATTTTAAAGATGACTTAATATTTCTCTACTCTACATTGATTATATTATGTATTATATATTATAACCTAGATATTTGTACACACACACACACATATATATATATATTAGGGGTGAAACGGTACGTGTATTTGTACCGGACCGTTTCGGTACAGGGCTTTCGGTACGGTGCATGTGTGTACCGAATGCAATATTTTGTGTGCGGAACATAGGTACATTTTCATGTTTCCAAACGAACATATTAAGTGGCGGAAGTCTCCGCGTTCAGCACAAATCCCGCCCTGCAGCCTCTTAGGCCGGTGACACACTGGCTGTGTGTCAGGAGCGTGGCGTTTCTGCTGTGTGTCAGTTGCGTGACAGCTGCTTCGCGTTTTCCGTGTCTTTACACACCAGAATCGTGTCTGACGCGGCACTGGCGCGCTGCTGCTACTGTAGGTAACATAGAGATAGTCCGTCCACAGACCAGGATCTTGTCTTCACGACAACAATATCTATACTTCATGTTGAGCATAAATATAAAGCCTACTGATAAAGGACACCGTCAACAGTATTGACGGCAAAATAAACTATGTTTGACAGGTGCAATATGCCAGTGTGTCACCGGCCTAAGGTTTTCAAAAGGCATCACGCGAGTGTGAACATCACTACAACTAGGAAAAAAACGATTGTTATTCAAACACAGCTCCTGTCTGCATTTAAACAGACCTTTGCTCTTAATTCCGATCGGTCCAACGCAATTACGAAATCTGAGCAGGTCTAAAAACTGAAACTGTTCATGCTGCACTTTACACTTTGGAAAAGTTATATATATTTTAAATATGAGCAGACCTACAATCTGGTATTGGCAATGCTGCACTTTAATCATAGTTATTTATTTATATTTTTCAGTATATTTTATTATATGATATTGGTTTGAGACTGAGAGTATTTTATTTAGTGGAGAACTTTGCAGCAGTATTTTATTTCTTATTCTTTTTTAATTTTATACATATTTTATTGAAAAAAGTTAAAAAAAAAAAAGTGTAAACAAATTGTTAAAAGAAATTTATAGTAATAAACAACCTGCAGTTTAATGTTTGCATTTCTTTCCCTTACTGTACCGAAAATGAACCGAACCGTGATTTTAAAACCGAGGTACGTACCGAACCGTGATTTTTGCGTACCGTTACACCCCTAATATATATATATATGAATATATATATGAAAACCATTTCTTTGCTTTCCTTTTGGACTGAAATGTGAATTGGACCTGTTCTTGAGGGTTGTGTGAGATCCATTGAAAAAATCTATAAAATAATAAATTCAATGAAAGGTCACACATCCACCAAAAATCACCCCAGGACAAGTTGGTTAAAAGTAATTGGGTAAAATGTCATTTAAAAATGACAAAAGTGATGTCACTGATATTTTGTTCTAATCCAGTGGCATTTTTAACTGGGACTCACAGAGGTTGTTATAGAGACAACTAATAGCCCTTTTGTGTCATGTTTATTTGCAGGTTTCAAGTTCAGACGACGCACAATCACTAATTACCCCACGGGTGGTGAGGGAAACTGTCCTCATCTGGTGGAGGCCATCCCGTGTGATGATCCCAGCTGTTTTAGCTGGCAGCTGGTCAAACTAGAGGAGTGTATCCCAGAGGAAGACATGGACTGTGGAGAGGGAACACAGACTCCACAGGTCCGCTGCATCAACAGCCAAGGTATTAAACACATCTCAGTCCGGTTTACACTGGAAATACTATTATATTTGTAGTTTTAACAGTAAGAAAAAACTGTAAAATGCTACAGTACAAACCAGCTGGCTACCTTACTGTAAAAACTGTTATAGATCTAATGGGACCATGAATGTCATTTCAAGATAAAAAAAAAAAAAAAAAAATAGTGCATTTAATAGTATTTTACATTTAACAGATAACATTGAAAAAAAAACGTAATTGTAAATTACATTTTTTTCATGTAAAAAATGTAAACATTTTCAAATTTTATGGTTTTTCATTTGAATAATTGTTTCTTCTTATTTTTTCAGTTATGTGCATCAGTACGTTAGCACAATCAATTTTATTTATTTTATTTTGTTATTTTTTATTTTAATAAAATTTTTATTTTATTTAAACAAATGTTTACTTAATATAATCCTATTCATTTATTATAGTCCTATTTGTTTTTTTGTTTATTTATTGTTTTACTGTAAATTTCAGTCTGTAAAACGTAAAATGTTGCTCGCTTTATTTTTCATGCCGCTGCTATTTTTTTAAGTAAATTTGACTGCCTTTTTCTTTTTTTTTCTTTTTTACTGTGCACTAAAGCACTATTCGGATGAGATTACTTTCCTAAACAACGTTTGAGTTACAGTTGTTAAAATATGACGTCTATCATTTGTTGATTCAGATGGGACTGGGATCTTTATATTGATGCATCATGAATCATGTTTAAACTGGATTACAGTCACGTATGTCTGTGAAACCTCTTCAGGGGAAACTAGTCCAATCCAAATAGGGCTTAAGAAAACTGCAACTGGAGCATGTGGTCTTTTTCCAAAAAATGCTAAAATCTCTTGCGTAAAGCTTGCCAAATGATTATAGCGCAAATGCAGGCCAGTAGATCCTCACTTGTGTTCTGACAGCTTCTGTGGCGGATGTCTTTAAAAAGCAGGATTGATTTTGAATCCGGTAATTAGCCTCTGGGAATTCAAACACTATCCTGGCGGAGGGCAGCCGTATCTTGTGTCTCAGCTGGTGTGTCCGGAACATTTTCCCTCTCAGCTGGAGCTCTTCACAGGGTTAATGCTGCAGAGAGCAGAGGAGTGTAAACATGCTGCTAATGGTGATCGTGTCCTCCTACAGCTCAGCTACTCAATAAAGACAATCTCAGCCGTGCCTGGAGAGACACTTGTATATTTGACCAGCTAAAGATTGCACTTGCTCGTAAATCAGCCTCTTCAGCAGCAGCATGTTGATGAGATGCCTTTCTTCAGCGCTATTTAGGAAAATACACTGCCAATAAAAAAAAAAAAAAATTGCCAAGATTCGTTAAATATTTTTAAAAAGAAATCTCTGTGCACCAAGTCTGCATTTATTTGATTTATTTAAAAAATATCAACAGTGATATTGTGAAATATTATTGCAGTTTAAAGTAACTTTTACTAAAGGAGCGTATTGTAATATTTAATTTATCAATCAAAAGTGATTAATAAAGTGATCAAAGCTGAGTTTTCAACATTACTTCAGATGGCCTTCAGAAATAAATGTAATATGCTGATTTGAACTGGCTGCATAATATCTTTGTGGATGAATGATGAATATAAAGTTAAAATGAACAGCATTTATTTGAAATATAAATCTTTTTTTAACATGATAAATGCCTCTGGTTTCACTTTTTATCTATTGAATGTGTCCTTGCTGAATGAAAAAATTATTTCTTTCAAAGAAAAAAAAAAAACTTACTGACCTCAAACTTTTAAACTGGAGTCTATGTATATCGGCAAACTGACACTTTAAAACAACTTGATGTAATTAATGCAAAAAAAATAAATAAATGAAAAAAACTCTTAATGAGGCCGCTTTTGTTTTGAGAGAAAGATCTAGTACTTTTTTTGATATTGTATTATTTTATGTCATGAAATTCATAATGTGCTGTCAGATTTGATTGGTTTAGTTGTTTTTAATGGATCAGTTGAATCAAATCAGTTTGAATCACATGTAGGAGTCTGAATTGGTCGATGAATCGATTCAGAGCTCACTGAATCAAATGGAATGACAACTGTAGGTAATGTCCAACTCAAAAAAGATAAATGTTTTCTATTTTTATATAATTTCTGAATGAAATTTAAAAATGCTTCTTTGTAAGGTTAGTAAAACATAAATCATAATTTTTATAAAAATCAATCAAATCATCAGTATGCAATTTCTGCACCACAGAATAGACTCCACAGAGAATAATGACTGTTTTCAGACTGGTTTCCCACCGTTTGCCTCTGGCTGAGTAAACAGATGAGTAAGAGTTGCTGTGTCAGGATGCTAAAGCAAACAGAGCAATGTTTTGACAGACACAGGGTCACAGTGTTCTGACACTTCTGACAACTTGACACCCCTGTTTCTCAAGTCTAAAACACCTTGTTAGTCCTGCTAAATAATCCAAGTTGACAGCTTCTTGTATTATTTTTATGCAATTGATCTGGAAAAACTCAGAAATGTGGGGGAACAAAAAATAATGTTTGATGGACAGTTTTCATATTTAAAAGTGCATAAAATCTCAGTTTTCTCTGGCCATGAAGTGTCTGACTAATGTAACCAGTTAACCAGTATTGCAAATAAAGCAGGTTTATTTGCAATAGCTGATTGCCAAAGCAATAGACATAACTCAATATATTCAGTGTCTTTCAAATAGTCAATGTTTCTAATCTGGGAAAATTTGGATAATTCATTAATTCTTACTCTAAAGCAGGGGTGCTGGAGTTTAGATCCATCCCCAATTACACACACCTGAACCTGCTAATCAAGCTCTTAGGCAGACTACAAACCTCCAGGCAGGCGTGTTGAGGCAGGATGGAGCTAAACTCTGGAGGACATTGGCCCTCCAGGACCGACTTTGGGCACCCCTGATCTAAATTCAGTTTTAGCAACCTGGTAACTTGCAAACCCTTAGTGTCAAAGCAAGCTGGTAAAAAGAGCTTGTTTTTATGTCAGACTCATCTAAAAATATCGTAATGAATGTTTGAAGCTAATAACAGTGGAAGCTTCCAGAAACTGCAGATGAAACTTTTGCCACATTAAGTCTGAAAATGATAAACCATCACAGCCTCTCCAAGGAAACATCTGCTGTTTTCGAGAAATCCCTCTGTCACGTGATCACTGTTACTCACAGTCTGCTGTGTGGCCGTGTGATATGACGTCTATGAAATAATAATAACGTGCAATAATGTTCTCTAGCATCTGCTGTGTGAGCAATCGAATGCCCCCCGTCTTGCCATGACCTGCCTCTCTGTAGCCGTACGCTTTGGCAGATTGATTTCATCACACACTGATTAAAATTGATCTGCTAGTTGTTTTTTACAGCCAGACTTGGCATCTGCTTCACTCTGACTGTCTCGGCAAGTGACGCGTACAATATTGCTTCACAAATGGCCACGGTTCTGACACAGATCGATGTAAATACTGTATCGCTGTCTGCTACAAGGAAAACTTGGAATGTCCCTGCTTTTGATGGAAATATTTATTGGGTGTTTGTGGCTCAGTGTTCAAGCAGAGAGTGTGTGTGTTTTTTTTCTTTACAGCGTGTCACTGAGCTACAGCCAAAACACAAGCTGATACTCATCAGATTTGGCTCAAAGTAAAAGATGTGATGAAAACCCTTGAGAGAGGCTGTGCGTGGTGATGAACGCTGCCAAACACGGACACGCTGATAACAATTGCACATGTTTTGTTTTTGCCTGTCCTTCAGAACCATCTGTTTGATTGCTTTCTACTGTTTTTAGGATGGCACCATTTCAGATTAGGGCAACAGAGTGGTTTGAAATGCATTTTTTTAAAAATTATATTTAATAATTTTAATAATCAAAAATCAAAGGCAATTCAACAGATACTACCTTGGTGTATGAACAAATAAGAAATATGTGTTTTTTGCATTAAAGTGATTAAGGTGTCTGTGTTACTGTGTAATTATACATATAAGTGCTGAGTAATATTAATAATCTTCTGTACTTACTGTACTGTTAGAATGAAAGTTTGGTTTAGGGCTAGTTGCATGTAATTATGCATAATCTATTGTTATTATAATATATGTAAACATGTAACAAGGAAAATGTAGTAGATAATAATACACAGGAAACACTTAAAATAAAGGTTTTTACTTTATTGCAATATAGTAGAATTGCAAGAATTATGAGAAAAATGTACCTAATTGTGATGCAATTAATGCATGCAAAAAATCTAAAAAGTCTTTACAAAAAGGCTTGATTGTTTTGCCTTCTTGCTTCTTTTGATATTTTCGGTGAATTATGACCCAGACTTGTGCTTGACAGGTTGCATCAGCCTGTATGTAACCTAGATATGAAATCAAATGAAACTACAACAGATGTTAGTATTACGTAAAATATGAATTTGTAAGTGGGTCAGGGTTAGGTCAAGACCCCCTTTGACTCTGTATAAATTTTTTAAATACTGTTTTACAAGCATACATACATTTTAATCAGCTTATACTTTAAATGCATCAACATATAAGTTTTGCCTAGTGTACAATAAAAATAATCATGCAAATGGTGCTTAATAAACTAGAAGCACGTTGTAAACCCACAAATGTTTTGTGCTTCAGGTAGCGAGGTGGAGAAGGAGATGTGTGTGGATGAGGACTACCCTTCTTCTGTGCCCTGTGTGGTTCCCTGCCCTAAAGACTGCGCTCTTAGCCTCTGGACCGAATGGTCCACCTGCTCCCAGACCTGCTCCAGTAAAACCGCAGAAGGCAAGCAGATGAGAACCCGAGCCATACTGGCTTACAATGCAGGAGAAGGTACAGAAGATTCAATCAAAATCTAAACACCTTGCTAAACAATGATTTAAAAGACACATTTTAGGTAAAAATAAAATAAAATTGTAATATATATGGTTGAACTTTAGAATAGGGAACACTATTAATTAGTTACTTATTATCTTGCAAATTAGCATTTTGGCTATTGATTTGTCCTTATAAAGCACACATTAATGCATGACCATATTCTAGATCCCTTAACCCTACCCAACACCTAAACATAACTCATAAGCAGTGTTCCCTAATCTTATGTGTTACCATATTTATTAGTCATGAGTAAAGCTCTAGTATCATTTATTTGCACATGCCATATTTTGTATCTAACACAATGACCTTCATGCATTTCTAATTACATTTTGGGGCCGACATGCAAAAACCCTGCATTTTTCTGTGGTCTGCAGTGCATAAGATTAGCCTAAATAAGCTGACAAGAAACCATCAAGGAAAGTTTGAAGGGTGGAATGTTTCAACCTAAAACTGTCTGAGATTCTGATGGATGACTCCTGAGCTGTGACATCACCGACAGTCAGTGTTCCGAGACTCTTAAATCCACTTTATCTGTTCCGGCGAGGCTCAAGTGTCAGTTTACATGAGTGGGGCTACAGAGCGCTCCAGTCAAAATGAAACACAATTCACAAACAACTTCACTTCTGTAATCAGATGTCATACAGATTCATCAAATGTGAATATTATCCATCAGGAATTAAAAGCCTTGTTTAAAGTAGGTCTTACATGCCGGGGTGAAAAAAAAAAAAAGGGGTCTGAATAAAATTCTGTCATCATTAAAAGTATGGAAAAGTATGTTTTTTAGTTTACGTTTAACCATATATGTGACCATGGCATAAAATAACTGTCAGAAGAAATCTTCTTTAGTTAGTGGGTTGGTTTGTTAGCTTATGGAACCTATATATTATATATTATATATTTATATATAAGTTTGGTTTTATGTTTTTGAGTATTATATTTGATATTTTATCGCCCATAGAGTATGATATAAGAAAATGTTGAATTCAGATTCAAGGAAGAGAAAATAAAACAGCTCAGTGTTATTCAGAAGCCCGAACTAAGCAACAATATGCAAACTGTTGCTGTTGCTGATATTTATTTGCCCAAAGGTAATATGAAATTCTGATAGCTTGCAGTGTAAATCAATACGATTTATAACAGTATAGCAGACTACTGACACATAATGCATATAAATATTAGCTTTCACCCTATGTCTCCCAATAATGTTTTAGTAAGATGGTATTGAAATGCTTAGTTTTATGAGCAAAGCTTTGTATTTTTTATTGTGAGTGGCAAAACATGTAATGCATGCAGTCCAATACAGTGATTATTGAGAGATGACAAATAAATGTTTTTATTTAAACCTTGATGCGTTATATTTGATACTCACATTTTAGCACAGTTTTGCTACAAAATGATATATGGATAATCAAGTAAGCCTTGTAAGTTTTCATCTTGAAATATTAATTACAGAATAAAAGTTATTCTTGCGTTTACTTTGTAACGATGAGGGTTTTTTCAATGACATTTTTACAATTATTCTAAAAGGATACTTTGCTTGTTAAGAAAGTATGAACAATCAATCCGACAACATTGTGTGCAACAGGTTTTTCACTAAAGGTTTGATCATGCTTATTATTTAGAGGTTTTAGAAATGTGTGTATTAAATATGATAAAGTTAAAAAGGCTGCACATTTTCCCCTCATTTGTGAATTGTGTAGCATATACTCCTCAGAGAAGTCTATATTGAATTATTGCTGTGCTTTCTCCACAGTGACGTCAATGGTAGTGGCATGGATTACAGTTATGGAGGGTAACACATCAAAACATCTGATGTTTTCATGGCCTGTAGAGTAGTTTTCCTGTAGAAGTCCTCTTAGATTTGTTTGGATGGTTTGAAGTAGCCGCTAAGTCTGGTCTTTTCTCACTGTTGATTATTTTATCATTTCTCAAATATGTCAAACCAGTCAAGTAGATCCTGAAATATTAACTCTCTTGCCACTGCTTCACTAAAGTTAAATGTGAAGGCGCTCATAACTTTTGCTTTTTCTCAAGGTCTTACAAGGGTTCCAAAGTTTCCTGACCTCTATGGTATAATTGCTTTATTTTCATCTTTTGTGTGCAGTTTGTAGACTTAGATGTGCAATAAATAGCTTGTGTTTGAGTTTGTATGGGGTTAAAAAAGTGCTAGCGGAGGCTTTTATTCTTAGTCTTGTTTTTACAAGTTTAATGTTGCATCTGCAAAGAATATAAATAAAGAAAGTGAGATCTTTCGCTTGGATGCATTTGCTTTAAGCACCATTTTCCACTAAAGTTACTGCGTTTTTGAGCGATGAGTTGAGCGTTGCCCTTTGGGAGGAGGATAGATTTATGTGACGATGAGTCTATGCACCATGCTTTCTCTGCAAGACATCAGCTTGACGTCTGACGTAAGATGCCAAATGCAGCGTTCATGCAGCGGGACTTTGTAAATTATGCATGTCCTTGAGAATCCATTTGTGAAGAAGTCAGCAGAATGATAAAACTCATACTGTAAACATGAAATGTATAGTCGACTGGGTCTCTTATGAAACTGATATAGCACATTGCAAAAAGCCAGAAACATACTCGTACAGTAGCATGTGAACAATAACACTTCTTGCTATGCAAACTTACAGTATAAGCATATTGTTGAGAGAGCATTCAGAATGCAGTTCATAGTGCGGTGTATGCATTGCTTTGTTATGTTGTAGCATGAGTCACTATTGCGGACATTAGTGTAAGCTGTTTTCTTCTGTGGTCAGTTTTCTCTTTCAGGTCAAAAACTGTTATCGTGGAGCAATAAAACTGATCTTGAGTTTGTTGAAGTTGACATGTTTTTATCAAGCTACTAGAATTATAATATATATATATATATATATATAATGGTCCAGGCATTGCAATGACATGAGGTTGACAGTTTATTTATTTATTTACTTACATTTTTTATGTATTTTTTGTATTTTCACAAGCCATTCTTAATACCGTATTTAATAATTGTGTTAAATTATATATATATATATATATATATATATATATATATATATATATATATATATATATATATATATATATATATATATATATATATATATATATATATATATATATATATATACTATGTGTGTATTGTATTTATTTATTTATTTTAATGGTCCAGGCATTTTAAAGCAGTAACGTGAGGTGGACAATCATTTTTTTTTTCATTTTAATTAGATTTTAAATATAAACTTCTTTTTAAAGCTGATTATTGAAGTTCTCAAAAACATTCAAAACTTGAATTTTTTTTTTTTTTTTTTTTTTTTTTATGAATTATCACCTTAGTTATTGTCTACCATACTGTCCACATTTTCTACATTGGTCAGCTTAATGTGATTTTATTGCAGAAAACCTCTAAATAAATACATAAAGAAACAAAACTGCAATTTGTATTTCTGGAAAAATTATGGAAACAAATAAAATATTAAAAGCCATCAATAGCCAGTGAAAATAAATGGTTTTTAGTTATGTACAGTATATTGTCTCTTTATTGTCTGATTGGATATGTATGTTCACTCATAAATATAATTACATATATTTTATTTGTCTCTGTTTTTTAGACCATTATTCCACAAAACCCACATAGTGATTTATTTGCATTCTTAATTTTCTTTGCTGTTAGCATAAAAGTAGCACAATAATTAATTTACCAGCATTTTCATATATGTTTGCATAATTTGCTTTTTGTGTTTCTGGCTTAAAACCTGACCATGAGGTTTAATTTCATGAAAAATCAATTCATTAAAAACACTCACAGCACTAAAACTAGAACGTGTTTTCTTTGATCGCAGAACATCATCTGAAAAGCTCAATGTCAAGATTGTGTGGAGGCGTTTGTTAAGCTTCACAGTGTTTCTGTGGGAAGACCATAAATACAGTACTCATTTAGGCTTTTCACACTTTGCTTTTTTCATTCTTAACCGTTAGTGTTTGTTCAGCGTTTTACACTCTTTGTACTTAACCCTGGTAGTGGTCATTGAAGTTTCACACGGTACTTTTGTAAACCCTGCATATTTATGACTTTAATAACATTGATTTAGGAGTTTACTTCTGATGCTGAACAGTTTTACTTACTGCAGCTATGCAAAGTGCATGAATATTTTATGAGCTAAGCACCGAGGTGGTTTATGATTGGTTGTCTGTTGCTAAACTGCATTGCTTCCATACTGAATATGGGACATTTTTCATTTAACGTAATTCTTCTGTCCCGTGGAATTATTATTTTCTTTTACAGTAAATCCTTTTATAAAAAGAATGCACTATAGCTTTAAAATCTAGTTTACAGTAGCTTTAGTTTGGCTTAATTCTTCCCGCTTTTTAAAAGGTTACATTTGCCAGAAAATCTCCAACCCTCACTTTCTTTATCTCTTCATCTCTATTTTTATAGATTTTCTGAAAGCATTCATGAGAAAAATATACACTTGATTCATTTGTTTTTTATTCATTTGATATATTGGCCTTTACCATCTTAGAAAGCAAACATATATTTCCAAAGATGTTTAAACTTGGTTGTGATGAAAATGAAAAGTGACAGTGGAGCTCAATAAGCTCATCTCTGCCATCAGTGTTCAATATTGTTTGTGCCATGAAAATCACGAAATCTGTCAGCAGCATTTTTGGATTTCATTACAAAACCACTTAGAGAATTTTAAATCAATCACTGTTTTTATGAATTGAAATTTATTGATGGCCACGTGTTAGAAAGTTAAAAGCTCATCTGTTACTTTTTATCCACTGTTTATTTATTAGTAGTTTCATAGTGTTTTGTCATTTTTATTAGGATTTTTATATCTGTATAGTTCTTTTTTATATCAGTTTTATGGTTCATCAGAATTATTTCATATTAGTTTTACTTTATAATAATAACCCTGGAGACCACATCAAAGCCATGATCAAATCTTTTTTTCAGGACATGTGATAAATGTTTTAACAGGTTTAAAGAAGTATGATTTTTCAAAGTCTCAAAGGTGCCTTGAACTGAAGAATCATCCATATATGATTTGGCATCACATATAAGGGCACAAAATTATAAGAAAGAGCCTGGGTTGCCTAGGGCTTAAAGTTAAAGAAAGTGTGAAAAGCCCTATTATTACCCTTCAACTCAATGACCAATATAAACACAATAATCACCTGTTTAATGGATCTGACAGTCAGCTCCAATAACTATACCGTGTGCATTATAATGTTTAAACAGGCAGACATATTCGCTCACTTCCTCTCATAAAGCTCTTGCTGTCCTCTGAGAATGAGAGCGCTTTGATTCACAGGCCCACTGGGCTGCTCTGTCATCTGCAAACCTGTAAATGTCAGCAATTATTTAGACACACCGCGCCGCTCTCCGCCGGCTGCATCGACTACCTGCCCCTCGTGAGGAATTAGGAGGCGGCAATTATGTGGAGTGTTTCATCTTAATCAATTTACAACAAGTTTAAGCAACTGGAGATGACGGCGTAATGTTGAGATTTGAGAAAATGAACACTTGACCCGTCTCGCTCCAGAGAACGCAAGCGAGAAAGTAAAAAACAAGGAAGAAAAGACATTTTCACATGCATTTGTTACACTAAAATGGCCTATGCAAAATCATTTTTAATGTCAATGTATTTTAACGTTTCCAGTTATTCGTTTTAACTTTTTATTCATCAAAGAATCCTGAAAAATGTGTCTCAGGTTCTAACAAAATATTTAATAAATCAGCATATTAGCATGATTTCTGAAGATCATGTGACACTGAAGAATGCAGTAATGGTGCTGAAAATTCATCTTTGATCATGCAGATAAATTATATTTTAAACTACTATATATTAAAATAGAACACTTTTATTTGAAACTTTAATAGTATTTCTCAATTGCAATTTTTTTTTATTTAATTTAATTTTTTTTATCAAATAAATGCAATCTTGATGAGAATAAGACACTTCTGAGAAAACATACAAAATATTACCGAAGCATGAATTTCTGGTTGTTATTTGTTATGTTTCTTTTCCTGAGTTGATGTGCATCTTGAACACTTCCGGTGTGGAGATCCTCGAGCTGTGGTGGTGTGACATGAAGTGTAGTGTAGACACGTGTCAGACCTAATGCACGTCTTCTCACTCTTGCAGGAGGTTCCAGCTGTCCGAACACCAGCGCCCTGCAGGAGGTGCGGAACTGTAATGAGCATCCCTGCATCGTGTATCACTGGCAGACGGGCCCCTGGGGACAGTGCGTGGAGGACACCACCACATCCACCCTCAATACCTCCTCCAGCGCAGACAAGTCCACCTGCACCATGGGCGTGCAAACGCGCAAGGTCATCTGCGTAAAAGTCAACGTCGGACAGGTGCCGCCAAAAAAGTAAGTCTGCGTGCACGTTTTAGGCCATTTTTATTTGTAATCCCTACTTTGTAGAATTCTGTATGTTAATTTCTTCTTATGATTCAATGATCATTTTGCATGTGGAATGAGTAACAATCTGGCTGGCTGTGGATTTGCTGTTGGCTCTAATATAATTTGCATTGCATAATCCTCCAACAACTTCCTTTTTACAGAGGTGTTGTTCTAAGTTTCAGAACATTGGATAGCTGTTAATATGTAAAAATGGGCAAGTTGTATGTTATTGTACTTATGGTTGAGAAGTTCCTTAATATGGCAGTGCATCTTTTTTTAGATTGTCAAAAGTGCATAAGAAATAAAATGTTAAATGACATTAACAATTAAGTACATATTTTTACATAATACATATATAATACACATATTTTACACATCTACATAATTTTTTTTTTAATGTGGCATTATTTTCATGACAAATTCCCATATATGTCATGTATGAATGTATAATTTTTTTTTGTTTTTCGTTATTTATATGTACTGCATATTATATAGTTATATAGTTGCAGCATTTTCTTTTTTAGATATAAAATAATTTATTTAAAATAAAATCTATTATTAAATTATCAAATTATTAAAGGCAGTGAAAAAAACAGCAATATTCAGTACAATAAAACTGTACTGCATAATTTTATTTTTCTGCATTACAGTAATGAGAATGTTTTGTTAGCATGATTACAATGTGATGCTTAATTCTCACCCATTAAATATATAGGTGCTCAGTTGGTCCTAAGATAGTCTTTATTAATCTTTTTACACAATATAATTTCTGCTTTGTACTTTTGGAAATATTCTGGACATATTGAAGACCGAATTCATGACATGAATGTAATCTTAATGTTTTGCAATTTCGTTATGCAATATTACCATCTATCACATATGGCACGAATCATACCTCGACTCAAGTGTCTCGGTTAGCGGTGATGGAGAATTGTTCAGAAGAAGATGGATTGCTTATGTTTGAGTGGCAGATTGTAATTGCTTTACAGATGTCTGCGTGCTCACAAACCCTATCATTCCACTGCAGGCAAACGAGCTGCTGAAAGCCCAATAAACACAGAGTCACAAACAGGCTAATTAGCACAGTCATTTTCAGACTGCCTAATTTCCTATTGATGATAATAGCGGTAATTAAGAGGGTTTGATTCTTTAATGCAATTTAATCACCACTAGATGAGGGGCCTCTTGAGGCTCAGCACAAACAAACCCCTAAAAATACATCATTGATCCACTTAGACGTTGTCCTCCTGACAGTCCTTTGTAAAACAATAGCAGTGTTGTTTTTTTCTGTTTGTTTTTTGGCACAGACAAATAGAGGCTTAGCTATTATATTGCATTTTCCCCTCGCTTTTTACCACTTCAAGGAGCAGAAAGTTGTGTTTTAGTCTAGACGGCATAGGTTGCAAAAGTGCAATTTGATGAAGTGTCAAATTTTAGGACTGCAAAAAAGAAATAATTTTCAAACACTAGTCATTTTTTTTTACTGAGTTTTACTTCTGTTATGAATGGAAGAACTTTTCTGCGACAAAAATAAATGATGTAATTGTAACTGTTTATCTAATAGTTCAGACTTTATTCTTGTAATATTCTCAAAAGTGCAAGATATAAACTCATATAAACATTTCTGAATTCTGTTTACATTTTGCAATTCCCTTTTTTAATTCTGGGTTTACAATTTGTACAATTTACAAACAGTTTTTTTTTCTGCCACAGAGTAAAAAAAAAAAATTCTACTTTTTATTTCACAATTATTTCAGACTTGTGAAACTGCAAGTTTATATCTTACAATTCAGATGCTTTTTAGAATTAAAAGTTTATACTTTACCATTCTGCCTCGATATCTTGAAATTCCATGTTTATATCTAAAACTGAGAATTTGAGTTTATATCTCACAGTTCAGTTTTTTGTTTTCACCGTGAAGTAATTTTGACTTTACTCACAATTCTTACTTTTTTCCTCACAATTTCCTCAGAATTGTTAATTACACATTCAGAATTATGGGATTTAAACTCAGAATTCTGACTTTTTACATAGAATTCTGTTTAAAATTCACAATTCCATTTAAAAAAAACTAATTTTTAATCTGTGTTTGCATCTCACAACTCCATTGTTTTCTTTTTTAATCACCATCGGCTGACAAAAAAACAAACAAACAAAAAAAAAAATATCGGTCGACAACTAGCAAAATTTATATCTCAATTCAGACTGTTTTCTTTCAGAATTACAAGTTTATGTTTCACAATTCTGCTTTGATATCTTGCAATTACATGTTTATATCTAAACATTTTTGTTGTTGTTGCCATGAGATAAAAAGGAAATTGCTATATTTTTTTTCTCACTTCTTACTTTTTTTCTTGCGTTTGTGCGTTTATATTTCACAGTGCTTCATTTATAACATGCAGCTTTTGTGAAATATTTTGGAAATTGACTGGATTGTGATAAATGGGCGTTATGCTGTATACTAGTATGTATTCACGTTGTTGGAAGTGGAATTTAAAAAAAAGAGAGATTCTGAGGTACTATATTTTGATGAATGATTATGATCACAATCTTGTTTCTTCTGTATAGAATAGCATGCGTTATATTGCATATAAGATCAGAAATGTGTATACAAAACTAAAATTATACATTTTGACTTCATTTGTATGCAGTCATCACCCCCAAAATATTGTGTTGTTTACGTGGCTTCAGAGGCATTTAATGTGACCCAAAACAAAATCAAAATTCACATCCTCTCTCAGACCTGCATTTCATTTTGAATATCTCGTCTAGACCTGATCGCAGTAAATCATAAATCATGTTTCTGCCCAAGCACAGGGCAGGTAGAGCTTACGCTGGTTTTCTGCCCTGAGCCACTTTGTGTCACTCACAGCGTCAGACTGAGAGAAAACGCACAGACACACAGACAGTGATGTTAAAGCTCAGAGCCCGGACCTTTGATGCGCCTCACAGTAACTGACAACTGCTGCTGCCGTTCAGGTTTATCTCTCACTCTGGCAGCGTAGAGAAGCTAGTTGTTTTTAGGATACTTACTGTATATAGTGAGCAAAGAGCTGGAAACAAACGTCAAGAGAATGTGCACTGCCACTCAACACAGACACTGCAATAATGAAGAGCGTTTGTAACACTTTTTCACACAAGATAGACTTTGTTTTATCAGCAGCAAAATGAGATGTTGCTTTTTTATGAAACTGCAATTAGTTTGTTTTAATTGTCAACTAAACCTAATTTTCAGTAATTGTAATAACAAACAGAAATTGTAAGTTTTAGTTTGGCTAACTGAAATAAGTAATTAATAATAATAATAATAATAATAATAATAATAATAATAATAATAATAATATAATAATAATAATAAGTAATTAATAATAGATTCTCTTTTGGAACTAAAACTGAAATACAACTTACTTTAAACTAAATTTAAAACAACAATGAAAATGTTCGACAAATAGATGAGATTTAGCTTTTTTTTTTTTTTTTTTTGGTGGGGTGGGGGGTATTTGCACTCATGCAGCTTTTTAGTTTTTTATTGCTAACAAAAACTCAAACTTAATTTTCAGTGATTTAAAATAAATCATAAATAAAATCTAAATATTAGATATTAGAAAACATATCATAAATGCTGCATTTGCTAACCGAAACAAACAAACTGAAATAAATAAATGAAAACTACATTTAAAAATAACAAACATAACAAATGAATAAAAACCTAGACTAAAATTAAAACTGAAATTATAAAAATTAAAGCTAATTCAGAAAATTAAAATGTATGTTTTATATAATAAATAAAACTAAAATAAGACTAGAATGAGCATATGCATTAACTGGATCCACTTGTCATTGAAGATGAAGATGCTGCATTGGTTCGTCGTCAAATATTATTGCTGATTTGATGTGGCAAACAGTTTTTTTCTCCCATTTAAGAAGTACAGGAGCTGTACTGGTATGACTTGCTTCCAAGATTGTTCTGGTTGTTTTATTTGCTTATCAGGTCAAAAAAGTTGTGCTTTAAAAGAATATCCTATTAGAAGTGATTAACAGTGCCCCGACAGCGTTATAATAGTATTTCCAGAAACTCTAATGAGCTACTTCAGTAAAACCTTCAAGGAAATGTGATCCCTCTCTTCACGCTGGTAGTTATGACAGCTAATCCTAATTGAAAAATAATGGCAACTTCGAGAGGGCAAGGGAACGATGCATTTGTTCTTCCTCATGGTTAAATGTATGAGCTGTTTTTTAATGGTGCTGTTGGAACATTACCAAGCCTTATTCCTCTAATCCTTTCTGTTCACAACAATAACAAATTTAGTTTAAATTTTTAATGAGTCATTTCCTTATGTGATATTGCACTCTTAACCAGTTGTAGCAGGCTAGGCATTAAACAGTTGAGCAAGTGCCTGTCTTGAAACGTTGCTAATACTCTGTCAGAAATGTACCCAATCTCCAGGAGAGCCCTACACACCCAAACCGGATTTTTTTCTCTGGTAGGATTTACTGCTTCTGTTATTGGTATTACGAATGAATCAGCCTTACATATCTACTACTTTATTATATTGTGGCAGATTTGCAACCCTCATGAAACATGGAGCACATGGCGGCTAGCATCCCAGTGCACCAGAGCCCGGAGGATTTGATCAGAGATCAGATTACCCAATGCCGCTCTGCTGGACTGCTGCATCCCTGTTTATCTTTATCCCGGGGAATGCGACCGAGTCGGAGCGGTGCTTAAAATACAGGAGCAGATTAAAGCTAACCCCTGATCTTAAATTGAGGAGCTGTAGCAGTGATAAAAGAAGAGTATTACCCAGTGACTGACTACTGTAACAGGATGTGAGGCCTTATCTGCCTCGTCTGGCTGGTACATAATGCAGCCGTGGAGCAGGGAAAATACGATTGAGAAAGAAAAAAAAACAAAACATTGTTGTGATACAGATGCTGCTGAGCTGTGCTCTACAAGGATTCTGATGTAATCCATTGTGGAGTTGGGCCGGGCATTAAAACTAAAACCAATAAAGCTGAAACTAGGAAGGCTTTGGAAATGCATCTTGGTATTTTCCAGTCTTTTGATTATATATATCTCATTATTTATGTATTGTATGCATGTGATTTGAGTTGGCATAAATGGAAAGTTCACCACAAAATGAATACCATTGACAAGATATTTGAATAAAATGCCTGTTTGTTTATATTATTTTTATTTTCATCTGTCCATAGTACAGTATGAAAGCCAAGTTGGATCTCAACATTGTAAAAAGAATTCTCCTTTACTCATTTCATATGCAAAGATACAGGTGCAAGCACAGCAGTAATGACCTGTTTCATTATAAAAGTTAAGAGAGGACCAGCAGAAAATGTTGTGAAAACCTTGACTAATACTCAGAGGGGAAAAAATAACTCTATCAAACATCCATTAGAAGAGCTTTTTGGCCTGGTGTAAAGTAAAAGTGTTTAAATTGATGTGTTTGAGGTGACCCGCAGTAGTTAAGTCTCATTTAGATGATTGGGCCTTTGGTTGAAAGTGCGACACATGGCATTCTTTACCCACCTGCTTCCTGTGATCAAAACACATGTGCATCAGATACTCTTGTGTTGAGTGTCCTGCTGATGTTTCAGATGTCCTGAAGCCCCTCGGCCGGAGTCAGTGAGACCCTGTCTGCTGCCCTGCAAGAGAGACTGTATCATCACACCCTTCAGTGATTGGACAGAGTGCCCCACTTCCTGTGAAGCAGGTACACCACATCTGTCCATCCATCCATATATCTATGGTTTTTAGGGCTGCCCCAATAGTTGACTAACAATAAGTCGAACAGAAGAGGATATTTCTGTCTATCTATCTGTCTGTCTGTCTGTCTTTTGTTCATTTTTTTTGTCTAACGACTCTATCTAGTATAATTTGTCATGATGTTAAATTTGTTTTTAAAACGACAGGTGTGAATGGGAAGAAGAATAAACAGTTTCGCTATCGAGTGATCATCCAGATGCCAGCTAATGGAGGTCAGGAGTGTCCAGACGTTCTTTATGAAGAGAAAGACTGTGCGACTCCATCTGTGTGTCCGGGATACAGGTACAGCTTCACCCATGAGTACTGCCTCTGCAACGTCAGCTATTCTGTGCTGGATTTCACATTTATTGACGTTCAGGATAGATTTTTTGCTCAAAATGACCTTCTCAAGTAAATAAAGATGTGTTCACTTATAGGAATAGTTCACCCCAGAATGAAGTTTCGGTCATCATTTGCTCAACCTCTTAGCTTTCAAAACCTGTACGCAGCTTCTTTTTTTTTTGGTAGTGAAATGGTTAATCCTAATTAAAAAGCAGTTATCAGATTTTAGGAAGGTTAAATCAGAGGAGTTCATTTTCCAAGACAGTAGGTTTTACTGATATTTTTTCAAGGATTTCCACAGGATTTCCAGTGCAGTAACCAATCAACCTCTACCAATAAATACAATGATATCGCTTGAAATTGCAGGTGGAAAACACACAAGTGGCGTAAATGTCAGCTGGTCCCATGGAGCATCCGCAGAGACAGTAAAGGAGCTCAGGAGAACTGTGGAGCTGGAGTCCAAACTAGAGGTACATCAGCTGTCATGTTACACACTCACAGTCACTGAACACTAGTCTTATTCACTAGCCACCCACAGTCGAGAATTACAGTGCGCAGAATGCATTCTACACAGAATTTATGCATATTTGCATAATTCCTTTAATCGGATGCTAAAGCAACTGAGGCAGAGTGTGCACAATTTATTCTTAGTGACTTCCGGGCACATTGTCCAAATGCTGTTTCTGTAGCTGTGAAATCGTATGCAACGGTCATAAATTTGGTATAATATCTGATCCAAGATCTCCTCTTGAATCTGTGGATTGCTTTGCTCTCATTTGCATTCTACTTTATTCCTCAGAGTCTGTCGCTTTCAAAAACGTATTATTATTTTCAGTTTTCCAGTTGAAGTGTTTTCATAATTGTTTTAGGTGCTGTTTTCTTTATTTGTCCTGTTCTTTTAGACATTCCTGTCACTCCTGAGGCTGTGAAAGACTTTATTATGTATTATCCTGATCTAGATATTGGTCTGACAGGGGCTTCCATCACACTAGACTTCACATTTGCCCTTCAGTGCATGTCAGGAGTAGAAGCAATCCTTCAAACTCTTGATCTGATTGCTCTTGACAGCACGGAAGGACGTTGTTGTGTTGGCGTCATCACATATTGAACTCTGTAGTGGCCTAAAGTTTGACCTGATGGTTCCAGTTTATTCGTCTTCACGTCACTACCAATGTGACTGTGTCTTAATAGATTACACAGCTTGACCGGAATGACAACAGCTTAACAGGCCTGTCTTTATAGCTTTCTGAACCACTCATGTTGAACACATTAGTGAGATAGTGTAACTGTTTATTAATAGATTAAACAGAGTTATAGTAACTAGCTTAATAGTGGTGCAAATACTGAGCTTATAAATATATTTTATTTTATTTTATTTTATTTTATTTTATTTTGTACCAGACATTCCTAATATAGTATTTAATCATTACATTATTTAAATATAATGAATAATTTCTAATAAAAAATATGAAGCATTTAAAATTTTTGCAATAATTTATTTTATATATTTTTGTCTCTTACACAAATGTACATAATGTGTCAAATAATGAATCATATGTTAAGAAAGTTATTAGCTCTTTGTATTTTCTTTTTTTTTTGTATTCGTGAGTTTAATGTAATTTCCCTTTTTATTTTGAAGCATTTTTATTTTATTTTATTTTTTTATAAACTTTACATTAAATACAAAATCAGTCATATTAAAAATATTTTCTGGCATGACACACAGGGTATTTATGCATAGTTAATAGATTACACTATTAGGATACATTGCCCATCGCCCATTATTAATAATAATCTATAAAGATGCAAAATGCATTTACTAAAACATATTTGAGAATTTTGATATATCATGATATGTTTGGGAATATATATATATATATATATATATATATATAAGCATGACAAGTAGGGCCCATAGCTTATTATGTATTTAACATTCTACAGTGAATATAAATAGTTATGTAATGCTGTATAATAAAGATATGGCTAGATATTGTCTTAATGGATACCAATTATGCAGATATACCTCAAGAATCTCTAAAAAATGATATATAAATATATATATATATAATAGTAATCCGGAACAGATGGGGGGAAAAAATCATTGTATTATATAAAAACTACAAAAATGTAATGCATAATTTAAACTGGTTTGTGATCAAAGTGAACAGCATGACTCTCTCTCTCCCTTTCTCTCTCGCTTGTCATTTCTATAAATAAGCATCTTCTGTTCACCTTTTCTCTCTGGTGTCTGGTGCTCTGTGTAATCAGCAGGAGTCTCAGCGCTGTGTTTGTGTGTGTGATCTGCAGCTATCTCGTGTAGGCAGCTGGATGGTACGGTGGCTGATGTGGTTCAGTGTCTGAAGTTTACCAGCAGCATGCCGGTTATGAGCCAGCCCTGCCAGTTACCTTGCCGAGATGACTGCCAGCTCACCAACTGGTCCAAGTTCTCTCCTTGCACCTCGGACTGTGTAGGGGTCCGTACACGGAGGAGAGCTCTCGTGGGTAATTAGGACATATGCATCATTAACACTGTGGTTTGAGCTATGAAAGTTTGCTGGTTCCATCCCAGAATGGAGTGAGGTATTTCCACTAACTGATAAATGACTTCTAGTACAAGGCATTATTGAATGCATATGGATATATTCCATTATATATTATTTGATATACTTCACATTATCATAGGCCATAAAATACAGTACTTAAATGTGTTTAGTGGGTTGGGCAATATACCCCCCCCCCCACACACACACACACACATTTTTATCAGTATTCATTATGTTTATACAATTGTTAATATTCATTAAAATAAATTAATAAATAAAATGTTGAAATATTTTTTATATACACTTTTTAAAGAAATCCCTTAGGCTCACCAAGGTGTAGTTATATTAGTAAGTAAACGTAAAAAAAAAATCAATTAAAATATAATTTTTTACAATTATTCTATTTCTCATTTTAATGATGTACTAAAATAACAAAAACTAGGGATGCAACGATATTTTTTTTCAGAACTGATCAGATCCAATCCAGAAAATTCTGAATATTGTCCGATACCAATATAATCCAATAACAGTGCAGGTTTTTTTTTTGTTTTTTGTTTTTTTTTACAATAAATGCTGAATTTATCTACTACTTTGTTGCCCTGATTCTCAATCTTTTGTGTGTTGAACACAGTCTGCTAAATACAGACAACTTCATTTTAATGAAAAATAGCAAATCATAATATAAAATCATAATATATGACAGAAATGCTATTATAAACTAGGTTATTGGATAATTTAGCAGTAAAAGTTAATCTAGAAAAATCATGACTATAACACAGAATTGTATGTACAATATCAGATTTGTGTAGTTTTATGTATTTATTTATTTTCAGTTCATTTAAAATAATAGCATTTATTTGAAATAGAAATCTTTTGTAACTTTATAAATTAATATTTGTAACTTTATAAATTCATTATCACCTAATTATCACTTGATCAATTGAATGTGTCCTTGCTGAATAAAAGTATTAATTTCTGTAAAAACATATACCGAGTATTATAAATTATTCAGTCCCTTTTATTCATATACACCAATATAACAACACATTTTCTGAAGAAAATGCGGTATATTATAAACCTGTTTATTTTTACAATAACATTTTCAAATATACAAAATAATGAATTAATCATCTTCATGAATATTAGATATAAAACCCCACCTGAGGTATTACCTTGATAGAGCACAGCATGTTTTTGCTTCATATCATGTCCAAAAATCATGATAATGTGATTATAATTTTGGTAAGTATTAGTTCCAGCCAGTCATGCAGCTGCAAGACACAGCGGAGGTTTAGAGGTGACCTCAGCGCTCATGACTCATTCATTAGTGAGTTTAATTAGCGCCGTAATCAACACATACTTCCTCTGATTACAGGAAAAAGCAAGAAGAAGGACAAGTGTAAGAACAGCCAGATGTACCCGCTGAGCGAGACCCAGTACTGCCCCTGTGACAAATACAACGCTCAGCCGGTGGGAAACTGGTCTGACTGCATCCTGCCCGAGGGCCGCGTGGAGAACGCCGCAGGCATGAAGGTGCAGGGGGATGTGAAGGAGTGCGGACAGGGCTACCGATACCAGGCCATGGTGTGCTACGACCAGGACAACAGGCTCGTGGAGACTTCACGCTGTAACAGTCACGGTAAGATCTTCATCATGTGACTCTGAGCATAGAGTTGACATCAAGATTTAATTATAGTTAGCTGACAACAAGTCAAGCCGTGGGTTAAAATCCCAACCTGTGAAGATTTGAGGGTTTAAATGTATGGCCTTGCAGATGTACTAAGCACAGAGTTTTAAAAAGCAGCTTGAAAAATCTTGAAAATATATCAATTTTAAATATTGCTTATGAAAATATATCTAGCTATACATATAAAAAGCATGTATTTTGTATACAAAAAAAAAAAAATAGCAAAAAGGCACTGCATTGTAATAAATATTTTCATTATATATATATATATATATATATATATATATATATATATTATACTTTGTATAAAACAATATTCCTAGTCTTAATATATATTTTAGTGATTATGTTTTTTGATAATATAAATTCTGGAAGCATTTCAAACTGGAGCTTGATAAAAAAAAATGTAAGATAATATAATCATTAAAATATTATATTTCATGTTTGTATTTATACACACAGTCCACTCAGTCTTAATATAGTATTTAATGATTATGATCATATAAGTGCTTGACGTATTAAAAATTGGAGCTTAAAAAAAAAAACTTTATATTTTACTTTCTTGTTTGTTTTATTACCAGTCTTAATATGGTATGTATTTATTTAATTTGGTAATATAAGTGCTTTAATTAAGCTTTTGAAACTTAATAAATAATATTTTTTTTTTTTTTCAAATTTGATAATATACTCTAAGTGCTTGAAATATTTAAAGTGTCAGCATTTTTTTTTTCTTAATGTTTACAAATAATTGTATTTGTTTAATTTTAATTAAAAAATAAAAGCTGCTTTTTGAAGATTTTTTTATTAGGTTTCCATAGCTATGAAAAACCCATACAAAATAAAACTGTAATTAAGTCATGGTTTAAACTATTTTGTTTTATAGCATGGTTATTATAAATAAAAAAGATTGTTGTATACAAAAAAGTATGAGAAAATGAGTGCAATGTCAAGTCCAAATTGCAGCTTTTGTCTGGCTATAAACTGTGACATTTAAGGACAGATAAATCACACCTTCAATTGATCATGTGTTGTTTCATCCCTATTAATTTGTCTCTGTCTACAGCTTCCTCTCTCTCTCTCGTGACCTTTCCTCTCCTCTGTCTTTAGCTGATCTCTCTGTTCGTGAATCTTTTGGTGCATTGCTCACTTAATCTTGTTATTTGGATGACGATCGGACTGGTACGAGTGCCAGGCTCTGCTCGCTTGACTTCGTCCTCTGTCTGAGTGTCATTTGCGGCCTGCTGATCTGCAGGTATAAATCTCTGGCCCTCATTACAGACCGCATGCTGTCCCGGGACCGGCCTAATCAGAGCTGACATTAGCCTCTGACAGATACTCTCGCTTTTACAGCGACCAGCCCTTGCAGGTTGGGAAGCGAGAACAGGTTCTTATTCAGGCCGAATACATTTCCAAAAATTATTTGAATGTACGAATGATTTTCATGATATCAGGGTTAGAAATTGATACTGTAATACAAATAATGTTTATATTTGTAATATAAATTTTTTTCATACTTAATGTAAATGTATTTATTAGTGGTGTCAAAATTTGCATGTTAACTAGGCGATTAATTTTTTTTGTTTAACGCATTAAAAATATTTAACAAAATCAAACTCACTCACAACTGCTAAATGATTATATATAGATTATCCAGTCGCAGAACATCTTTACGAGCTCATCTAATGCAATAAATTTAATTAATTAAGACATAATTTATAATTTAGTGTTTGAGATCTTTATTAAATTAGGCTATATTTTCTTGCTGAATGGCACAGGTAGCTATATGACATTTATAATAATGGGTTTATGTGAAGGTTCTTTAAAGTTCACTTAAATTAGAAGTTAAGTCTAATAAACGTTGATAGCTCTCAAATATACTGTAATGTTGAATGACTATTGTCAATGGTTAAATATTAGGAAAAAATTCATAGAGACATCAGCTGGTATCAGTGATACTTACGTTCAGTCAAAAAAAATGGCATTAAGCAAATATTAAAATATATTTTCTTGTTTCTACATTAATTAAAAAATTGAATTTGAAATTATTGCAAAATAAAAGTATAATTAAAGAGTTTAATGTTAATCGATTTACAGGTGTTTTTAGATGTAAAGTGTGCGTGTGTATATATATATATATATAATTATTTTATTTACATTTTATTTATTTATATATTTATTGTATTTATTAAGTATATTTATTATTAAGTATAAGTTATTAATTATGTAAAAAAAAAAAATGGATGACTACATGAAACCAGTCTCTTTCAGTTACAGTAACTAGTAACTTTTAGTTGGAAATACAACATAAAAAAAGGATTTAATTTGAACTGGAAGAATGACAGAATGTCTAACCCTTCTGAGGTAAATGCCATATAGATTTATTTTTAAGACTTACATTGCAACAGAATCTCTTTACTAGATGAGTTATATGATACTATGAGCTGCCGTATATTAATAGTATCGCATGACTGGGCAGACATCGATAATGAATACAGATAATAATGATGATCTGATGTTATTCCCACATTTCAAAACTGTGAGATGAGAGTTGTCAAATGAAAAGTAGAGGTAAGGGATTTTTATGAGAAATGTGATTAGGCTTCAGATAATCTTGGCAAAAGGCTCAAATTTTGTATTATTCAGTTACTTCCTCTGCTTTTATTTCCCAGTAGTTTAAAGTCTTGAGAATTTGACTCCACAATTGATTTAAGTCAAATTAATTTTCCAGAAAACATCAGAAATCCCACTCGTAATTTGATCTCTACTTCCGTCATTGGCATCACGAATGCCCTCCCGGGGACTTTCACATGAAATCAGACGAAAGATGAAGTTTCACCAGCCTCCGTGAGCTCTGTGATGTCATCAGCAGATCCCTCATCCTCAGTCTCATTACTCTCTCTGTCTTTGTTCCAGTGAGCTGCCTACATAGGCTGCATTTTAAAGGTATCCCCAAAGGCAGCTTCTTCAGCTTCAACAGAAAAGACAATCTCATAATACTTCACAACAGCCTCGATATAGATGCTACAACTGAATGTTGATTCTAAATAAAGTGATGTAATTCATGAAACACTGCACAGCTATTGATACAGACTATGAAATATAATGAAAAAATGTAATACTTTACTCAGTTTGTGTGTGCGGTGTGTTTTTATGCTTATTAGAGTAACACGTCATGTAGAACATTCAAAATCGGTCACTTCGTCTTATGACGTTCCATCTCAGTTAAGATGCTGTCTAAGAAGGTAGCTCACTAGGTTTTGGAACGGAGCCATTCTCTCTTTCTTTCTTTCTTTCTCTCTGGGTTAATCACTTCAGCTCTTCTTAACAGAAATCTCTGTCTTACATGCTGCCTCAGGCTACTAAGTGAATCATTAAATACTCTTACTTCTCTCCTCCAAAAGAAGGCAGAACATAAATACGTGTTTATTTCTCAGCTTGTTTTCTGACATTTAATTTGAAGGCAACACATGTATAAGTGTGAGTGTCCCATTTTCTGGTGATTACATCTGTTTGTACGCATACTACCGTTCAAAACTTAAGGGTCAGTAAGGTGTTTATATATTTATTCTTTTATTTATAATATCAGTTTATGTGTTTAAATATTCATATTTATTCGCTGTTTTTATAAAACATTGTAAAAAGTATTTTTAGGAATATACTTATTTGCTAAGAAATTGGCTTTCAGTAAGTAAAACCGGTCACTCTATTAGGAAATGCAATATAATCCAAGAAAAATTTTATGAATAGTGATGTAAATTATGAAATACTGGACAAATATTGATATAGATAATGAAATCATGAAAATTATTAATAAAATTAAATAAAAAAATGTACTACCCAATTTTATTATTATTATTATATAATAAATCATGGTTTCCACAAAAATATGAAGCAGAACAACTGTTTTCAACATTGATCATAATAAAAAATATTTTTGGAGCAGCAAATCAGCATGTCAGAATGATTTCTGAAGGATCATGTGACACTGAAGATTGGAGTGATGATGCTGAAAATTCAGCCTTTCATCAAAGGAATAAATAACATTTTAAAATAGAAAGCCCTTATTTGAAATAATAATAATATTTCACAATATTTTACTATATTGGTGATCAAACAAATGCTTCTTTCAAAAACATTAACAAATTTACCAACCCTAAACTTCCTGAAACTTACTGTAAATAAAGTTTTAATATGTTGTTAGCATGAATGTTTAATGCTGTATATATAAGCTTTAATATATATATATATATATATATATATATATATATATATATATATATATATTTCCCATGGGTTTCTAATGTTCATGTTTTACTCTTCAGAGTCTGATTCAAAAGACTGGTTCTCAGGAGAATTAACATACTGTACATACATTTACTCAAACTCCTGTCTAATTATTTACTGTCACACCCATATTACAATGAAAGCATATAGCATGAACAACACTGAACATGAGCTAAATAATAGAAATAGAGGGGACTTTACTTGATATAAAATGAGTCCATATTTTTATGACTAGTGCACTTTATTCCAAGTCTACAGGAACAGGCGGTTTTTGGCAGAATTGAACTATTCCCTGAAGCTTTCAGAGTAAGAAACTGTGCAACTAACTTGTTTTTCTCTTGATGACTCACCCTTTAGTGTGCTTCTGTGGTTGTTGCTGTTTAGGGGTCAGATCTCAGACAGGATGTGGATGTGTTGAAGGAATGAGGTCACTACAGGCACAAAAGAGTAACACGGGATGTGCCATGTTTGGTGAAGGCAGGGCCACCTCTGAACTGGCTGTAGGGCACGAGAGCGTTGCCTGTTGGGTCAAAGGGTCAGCGCTTGTTTTATTCTGTGCTAGCCATGCAACAGGCCTGACATGTCTTAACACTGAGGGGCAGAGGAGACGGGAGAGCTGCTTTATACAGATGCATTGTGACTTTGCAGGGTATTATGGCTTGCTGCAGTATTTCTTTCCTCCGGTCCATCACGACCATGTCAGATCCTGGTCAATCCTTTAGGTGGACGACCACGATGCTGTGAAACCCACCCTAGACATCTCTGAATAATTGCTTTGATTTTTTAATTAGAAGCTCTTGTAGGTACACGTTTTATGGCTTGTGTTCGAACTGTGTTTTAGAAGCACAGGATGTGCAGTTTTCAATGTCAGGTAGAACTGCCGTTGTTCTTTTTAACAGTATTCAGCTAAATTAGGAGAGAGGTATTTGAGGGAATCTGAAAAAAACTTGTCTAGAACATGTCTGGGTTATTCTTACTAAGAAAGAAATATGAAGTTATGTTATGTATAGGAAACTGGCAGCTTTTTTTAGGATCTTTTAAGTTCTGAAATGTGTTGCATAGTGACATTAATTTAACATGAGTAAATTTCTTTACAAGACTTTTCAATTCAGAATTTTATTTATATTATTTTAATAATTGTTGAAACAATTTTATTTAGAAAAAAAGTTTTCTTTTATTTTTTGATATTTTCGTCAGTCAAAAAGTCTTGAAAAACGTGTAATTTATTATGATTCATATATTTATATTACTTTTGATATGCATTTTTAAATGTACATTTACTTTCATAATTTCTATATATATATAAATTCCCCTTTGATTTCAAGTTAAACATTTTCTTTTGTTATTTTGTTGAATAGTCTGCTCATTAAATTCTTCTGATGCATGATCCTCGTGTCATCATTAGCACCGTAGTTTCACACAGTTGCATGCAGAGTCCAAAAAGAACACTTTGCAAGTGCCAAATGCTTGTAATAATTGGTTTTGGCAAGGAATAATAAAAAAAACTGGCCAATTGGTTGTTTTGAGGAAACAAAAACAAGGTTTCTCTTATTTTTGTATCAAAACACAGCTTGTAGCACTCAACACCCAATAAGCAAAGTTACAACATTATATTTGTGTTTGTGTATATATGCATTCTTATGTGTGACTGTATTAAAATACAGCATGCTTAGTGAATAATTAAAATGTTAGGGAGACAAATATACATTACAACATTAATGTAAAGATTTAGCACGTCATGTTAGCTGAGGTTAATAATCTCTGTGGGTGTTGTGCTGTGATATTGTGAACATATGTTTGACATCATAGCTGTTTTAATCGTGTGCTTGTGAATGACTGGAACACTGAACTGACCAATCAGCTTCCAGAAGCATCCTTTTTATAATGTATTATTTACCAGAGTATCTTGGAAGCAGCGATTTCTTCATTTGAGCCAAGTGTTGGCCGCTCTTGAAAGGCTGCTGTGAAGGATATGGTGCTCAGAGACAACATTATGTATGCGTGTTTATTGGACCTGCAGTATGTACTTGGAAAAGGCAGATCCTCTTGAGCCAAATGAGTAGGAAGTACACAGGGCTTGAGCAAAAAGCAGTAATAAAATTCAGCATTAGCTGCTAAAACATATCACATTCTCTGACCCCGCAGCCAACTCTCCAACGCTCCAAACATACCTATTTATACCAATTGCTTTTACACTTTTTATGCGCCTCATAATGTTCTCTGCAAGGTACAAGCTTGCTTTTCATTTTTAATCAAGATTTAAACCACTTCAAAGCGGCATGTTTAATCATCAAGTCTGTTCAGTTTATCATTACCCTGCAGGAATATCCAGCTACGTTTGATGGTACTTTGTTTTGCATAGCTTCTGGATGCTTATTTACGGTCATTGGCTGGTACAAGATATTAGTTTAAATATATATAGCTGACGGAATGTTAAAAGCTGCTAAGATCCTGGGTTAGCAAGGTTATGATGTTACAAAAGAACATTTTGAGCAGCATTTTGTCCAGAAAGATCTCAGTAAGGGTTTGTATGATATTTATCGACTGCAATACTATCGTAATTGTTGTTTTAACGATGTGCGAGCTGATGTTATCAAGCATAGACTATGTCACTGACGTTTATAAAGAAAGCAACAAAAACCCATCTTAAAAGCCTTTAAGCAATGTCTGCATGATGAAGCCTATTACAGTGCAGTAGGAATTACCCTATAATTATGAAATAATTGTTTTTTTATTATTTATATAGTAAAGTAAGATATTAGTGCGTGAGCTTCTAAATGATTCAACGGTTTTGAAAGATTAGTTTGAATAAATGATTCAATGAATCACTCATTAAGACAGGGACTTGCTGCCACCTACTGGCAGTTTTAGTCTCATGTTTATCCTTGACTGGCCTAAACCAGCAAAGGCATATCATTTAGTAGGGATGCTTGAGATATGTCCCTTTAAAAAGTGACTTCTAAATTGTCCCAAGCAATCATTTTGATCAAAAAAATTAAATATATGTGTAACCATTGTTGTAATTTCAGTTGCATCTGAAATAGATCATTCCATTGATATTTCCTGAAAAATACGCTAGGAAACTGAAAAGGTATCGGAAGTGTTTAAGACATATGTGCACAGTTCAATGCTTCTCTCATTTGCTCTTTTTACATTGACTGTCACTGTATATAGACTAATACAAATAGATCATTAAAATTAACTAAATTAAAAATAATTTCACAAATATTTATTACAGTGCTGATCAATTGAATATTCACTTAATGAGATGAACTATCTCTAACTGAACTGCACGAATAAAACTATTAAGTGGATTAGTCTACAAACTCAATCATGCACATTGTTTCCATCTGACATGCATTTTGAGGTGCAACTTGATCTGAAATGATGGTTCGCCAATCATTTGGTTTAGATTGGAACTTCAGAGATGGTTCACAAACCTTTTGATTCAGGTCGAGACTTCAGAGCGTGGAGCGTGAATCGTTTGATTTCGGAGGACTCGAACAGAGCGGGTTCGTGCTTGTTTTTTTTTATTCAGATTGGGACTTCTGAGTGCAGAAACCGAATCAATTGATTTTGTTCACGACTCTGTGTTCGTGAATCTTTTGATTCACATCAGGACTTAGGAATGCTTCTTGCAAATCTTTTTTTCTGATTTCTTTTTATTTAGACAGCACAAAAATCAAACCATTAAGGCAGTACAGTAAGTAAAAACAAAACAAAAATTATAAACAAAAGAAAATTAACCGTGGTTTTTCTGTAGTAAAAGTGTAGTAACCATGTTAAACCTTTTTTGTGTAACCACAGTGCAAATACCATGGTTAATATATGGTTATTGCAGCAAAACCAGGGTTAACTTGTAGTTACCATGGTTTAACTGTAGTAACCATGCTTTTTTGTTTTGTTTAGTTTTTTCACCTTGAGAGGACACATAGGATAAATATAGAGATGCCGTTTTCACTGCTTTAGGATTACCCTAACTTTGGATAGTTTCCAAATACTTGTCTGGATCACTTTAAACAAAGAAAAGAGGGTTAGAGGCAGATTTCTGTTTATATGTTCTCAAATCCAGCAACTATCCTACTAAATTGTCCCTATCAGTAATATTGATTGTCCCCACCAATGTCAAAATCAAAGCTACACCCTTGCAGGTCATCAAAAATAACGATATTTATATATTCTGTTTTTAGGGTATATCGAGGAGGCCTGCATCGTCCCCTGTCCGTCTGATTGTAAACTCAGCGAATGGTCCAACTGGTCACGATGCAGTAAATCCTGTGGCAGCGGGGTCAAAGTTCGCTCAAAATGGCTCAGAGAAAAGCCTTACAATGGAGGAAGACCCTGCCCAAAACTGGACCACCTTAACCAGGTAAACACCACACTTCCATATGCATGGAGAAATATATATATATATATATATATATATATATATATATATATATATATATATATATATATATATATATATATATTAAAAGATGTTAAATTATTTTTTAACAGTCCATTTTATACAGTCCATTGAGGTTCAGGGGTTTCAAATAATAAATCTGCTAAATAAAACTCTTAAAACTAAGTTTTAAAGGTGTTAGGTGTTAATGTACATTGTTCTATATATTCTACATTAAGTACCTGCTATTTCTGTTCCAACTCCATCTGTCTTCATAGACAGCATACTAACTGAAAGGAAACCTACAATACAGATTCACATTACATGTGACTATATATATTCAAATTTTACTATATTTATATTTTAAATATAGTAAAAGTAATAAAGTACTAAAATAACTAAAATAATTAAAATTGATAAATAAGCAATAATAAAAGCCAAAAACATAAAATGGCAAAAACTAAATTACTAAATCTAAAAGTAATTCAAGACAACAAAAAATACAATCTAATTGAAAATATTAACAAAATATTTAATAGTAGAGTTTTTCTTTGACACTCAAATAACACTAAAAGATACACATCATATGCAAATGATGTATTAAATAGTGCATTTTTATTTAGATTCAACAATTTTACTTAAAAAAAATGTTGTGTGTTCTGTTGTTGGATGTAATAATGGACATAGCAGTTGTCATTTACTCCCGACATTTGAGCCACTGAAGACGCAGAGGAGTATGTTTTTATTTTTTTATTTTTTAAGGATTGCACCCCCAATTTACCAAAATGCATTTATGTTTGCGTGAATCATTCATAATCCAGCTTGACTTTCAGAAGTAGTAAGTGCAAGTTTTTTTATGAATCTTTGCAAATAGCTTTTCCTAATAACGTGATAGTTAGCGAGTTAATTAAAGTCTCATGAGAACATCTCATCACTCCATGGAATAGAGGGGCGGGGTCAGCAGAGCTCATTAGCATTTAAAGGAACATGGACTTAAAATGACTTGCTTAAAACAAAATTGATTTTGACAAGGTAAAAAGGGTTTTTGTTTTACACTACCATTTAGCAAAAAAATTTAGCAAAGTATCTTATAGACTTTTCATTAAGACTCTGAAGAATCATATCAACTTGTGGAAAATGGCCATCCGATGACCCCTTTAAAATCATTTATCTTTCCTCATCCCCCATTTTGGATGGGTGTAGTTTGGATAGAGTGTATTGTAATGCACTGTGGGATTGCCAGAGGATACATGAAGTTCTACCTTAAAATTTGTCCAAAAGAAGGTATCAGCAGGCAAGCATGCTGATTTGACATTGCTTAAGGCATAGGAGCACACCTGTGATATCTTAAAATACTGCCTACATAGGCAGTTCACTAGGCTTTGGAACGATTACAAAGTCTCCCTCAATTTCTGGAACCATTGACTCTGATCATTCAGTAAAAATCACATGCTTAAAATCCAAGTGAATCTTAAATTATTCAGAGGTACTTGTCTTTTCATCTCTATTTTTATTTTATGTATTTTCTTTACTGAGATTTACTAGAAATATATGACACCGCATCAAAGTGTTTCTGAGATCTTTGCTCCTGTCAAATATGTATCCTTGATATTGGTTTAATCTTAGTGCTTTAGTGCTTTTTTTATATTAATTAAGAGATTATTAGGGGGGAGGTCATTTAGTATTACATTAAACAAATTTGAACATGTCTAGAGAAAGAAATTACACAGCCTTTTGTACTTTGTCCATGAGAGATCAAAACTTTACCTATTTATTTTCATTATATCATAAATCTCTGGTCTTGTGAACTGTTTAAACAATGGCATTTCTTAAAAAGAAACCACAATAAGAAGTGCATTTTTAACTGAACATGATGTTTTATGGTGCTTTGGTCTCTAGACGCAGATGTTCTAATGACATTTTTCTCCCACTCTCCAATAACGCTGCTCGGCCACAGGCACAGGTAAAAACACTTTCTTCTCATTTTTTTCTGTATTTCTTTGTTTTCTTTATTTATTTTTACATTTCTCATTCCAAAGTTGATTTAAATTTTTTAAAATCCACATTAAAGATATGGCACTGGCAACTGGTGCACTTGAATCAATAATGTTTTTTATTTTAGCATTTATTTATTTAAAAAATATATATATCTGTTGAATGAATATCCTGATTGTATTTCATTTCCTTTTTATTTATTTTCATCTTTGATTTGTTTATTTATTTTTTGTATTCATTTAGCTTTTTATTTCTTTTAATGTGTATTTATTTATTTATGACCATCTGTTGAATTAATATTCCATTGGGTTTATTTTTTTTTATTTTCCCAATTCTTTCAGTATATATAAAATTATTTCAGTTTAGTTATTGATCTAATTGACATTATGTTGACTTAATATTCTAGTGTTTTTGTTTTGATTTGTAATATTATTAATTAATTGATTTATTTTTATTAACTTTAATTGATTTATGTGTATATATATACATATTTTTAATATACTAAAAAAATCACAGAAATCAGGTTGTTAAACTGCTTTTATATATCTCCCAAATTTTAGTAGCACCAAAAACTGCAATTATTCATATTAAATGTAGTAGGTTTATGTAGAATAGGAAATAAAGCATATATTTAGTTTGACCTTTCACTGAACATGTTATACTCCTTATTCTCAAAAGCGTCTCATCTGTTTCAGTGAGAGGTGTTGGATAGTGTGTGAGTGTATATGGTCTGGTGTTGCAGGTGTATGAGGTGGTCCCGTGCGTCAGTGACTGCAGTCAGTATGTCTGGGTAGCTGAACCCTGGAGCGTGTGGAAGGTCAGTAACGTGGATCTGAAGGAGAACTGTGGCGAGGGCGTTCAGACCAGAAGAGTCAGGTGAGTGTCAGAGATGTCTTTCCTTACATTACTCTACTGTTACTGACATCACACTGTGCTCATCTCTGATGGTCCTGCAGGTGTATGTTGAACACAGTGGACGGTCCCTCTGATGCGGTGGAGGACTATCTGTGTGATCCAGAGGAGATGCCGCAGGGCACGAGGGAGAGCCGTCTGCCCTGTCCCGAGGACTGTGTGCTGTCCGACTGGAGCCCCTGGACCCCATGTGACCTGGTCAGGATTATCACTAATTCATTTTAATCCTGTTCACACTAGGGTTGCATCTCCACAATGATTTGATTTCTGTAATATTTCACTTCTTCTTTGAAAAGACCCTAGTAATGTCACAATTGAGAGGAGATCTCAGCAATGTCTCAGTGCATCAGATTTGCCAAGAGAGCAAAGTCTTCAATCAAAAGATCTCAGTATAAACTCAAACATTTCTCAGAACAAACAACTTGGCTACCATACACTATATGTATGATGATATCTTTTTAGCATTATGTGCAATATTTAGAATTGGCGTTTATTTTTACATTTTCAAGACTCACTTTTTTGTTTAGGTTTTAGTATTTTTGTTATTTGCTTTTGTCATTTTTCTTAGTTTTAAGTTTGTTTAGAGTTATTTTTATTTTTATTTAGTTTTAGGAATTGTAATAGTTACTAAACAACTTACAACAGTTTATTTCTGTTAGTTGTGAAGGCAATATTTCTAAGTTTTCCATCAGATTTTTTTTCCCACTTCAGCTTCACAAACCTAAACTTATTTTTAGTAATTTAGTAAGTTAGTTATTTGTTTTTGTCATTTTTTTTTTATTCTTTTTTTAATTTATATTTAATTCAGTTATTTCAGTTTTAGTAGTTTTTTTTTTTTTTTTTTCGGGGGAAAATATTTTAAGCTAGTTACTGTAATTTTTGTGAGTATTGTATTTATCTTTAATTCATTTTAGTTTAATTTATTATATAAATGTATTTCTTTAGTTAAAATTTAAGCTTTAATGATTTAAATACATTATTTCTTCTAGTTTCAAGTTAACGTTTTTAATAAAATATTAATATTTTATTACAGCTTTATTTAAATCCCCAAAATAATAGCAACACTGATTATCAATAACAACACTGATTCATTTTTTTTTTTTTTTTTTTTTTTTTTTATAATTTCTTTATTTTCCTAATCTTCTGAGACATCTGAGAAATCCCTTAAACCCCTTGAGTATTCTGAGCAATAACATTTTTGGCTTCTGCTAACAGGGACATCATTTTATCCTGGGCTGATATTATATTTCAGTTAGAGCCAACTTGCATTAAGGCATAAATAGTGGCATAAAAAATGAGAGCAGGTCACTTGTTAGACATTAAGTGAGCAGCTTGAGGAGAAATATGAGAGAATTATGAGCTCACTAACGTGAATGAACAGCAGTCTGTTTTATCGGCCTCTTAAAGCCGTGTTCTGGAAGAGGAGATCGAGAGAGGACGGCGTTTGCACTGCGTCTGCCTAAAGAGGGAGAGGACTGTCCAGTTAGCATGCAGACCGAGCCCTGTCTCCTGAACCACAACTGCTTTCACTACAGCTACAACATCACTGGTGAGGAGACCGAACTGCACAGTGTTTCCCCAAACAGGTTTGCTTCATTTGAGGAAAAAATAGAATGGAATGCAAATAAATAAAGAAAAATAAGTAAATATGTAAAAAAAAAAAAAAGAAAATGATAAAAAAAAAAGAAAATCCAGGTTTCCTGTGCTTGTTTGTAGGCTGCACAATTTGGCTAACATTTTGGCTTACACTTTATAACAACATGGCTTTAAAATAATAATAATAATATTAATAATAATAATAATAATTTAAAATGTGGTTATTATTAATTGTAGTTTTAAAAAGCAGCATGCATGGCCAATAATAATAATAATAATAATAATAATTAAAAATGTGGTTATTATTAATTGTAGTTTTAAAAAGCAGCATGCATGGCCAATAATCATAATAAATAAAAATGTTGTTATTATTATTTTTGGTTTAAGAAAACAGCACACATGGCTAATAATAATAATAATAATAATAATAATAATAATAATAATAATAAAAATTAGTATTATTATCCTTATTATTATGTAATAATTTCGTTTTTGTTATTATTGGCCAAACTCTGCAGCACTAAAACAAGGCCATTTTATATATATATATATATATATATATATAATATATATATATATATATATATATATATATATATATATATATATATATATATATATATATATATATATATAGGCCATGTGCAACCTTACAAACCTTACAAATTAATTGATTAATCGATGATTATTATTACTACTACTGCTTATTAAAATATAAAACCAGAAATATTAGTATTGTAATATTTCACTGTAAAAATAAAAAACCAGGTATTTAAGAAAAATAACAATTATAATAGTTTTATATTTGATATTACATTAAAATGGTAAAAGAGTCAGATTTATTTGTGTCTTAATTTCCCAAATGGTTTGCCCAACTATATCCTCTCTAAAGTTAATGGGACATTAACGATCCAAACCAATAAATGAAATCAGTATTTTTACCTCATAAAACATCCTGTTTCTCTCTAAAAATACACCACAGTACTGCAGTAAAGGTGGTTGTGAATGCCGTTTCTTGCTGACTTGAACACTTTCGTCCTTCTCTTTGGCTGCCTGCTGTTTTTTAGTTCTTGTAGTCTGGGCACTTCCTTTTCTCTTACTGTTTTGAGCTAGCGTTCACATGAATGAATCATTCAAGAGTTTGGATCATTACTGGAGCTGCTTCCTCCATCTGCTCAGACTTCATTCACGATTGCCCTCCAACAGCGTCAAAGTGAAGCGCAGCGGTGGAGACGGTGTCCTCAAACCATCCGCTCACGAGGACGCAAGCAACCTCTGACCTAGACGTGTAGTTTAATGAGAGCCCGCAGGGTGACATCTCTGTGTGTGTGTGTGTGTGTGTGTGTTCACTTAGACTGGAGCACCTGCCAATTAAGTGCCAGCGCTGTGTGTGGAATCGGTCTCAAGACGAGGATGCTGGACTGCGTTAGAAGTGACGGCAAATCTGTTGACCTCAAATACTGCGAGGAGGTTTGTGCATTTATGTACAGACACTGCCTCTTGTGAATATTATTACTGTCTTCTCAGTAGAAGTAGCGTAGCTAGAGTTGTCTTTTCCAGTACCAACAAGAGAATAGCGTTAAAGTTTTAGGAACGTTTGGGTTTTGCACTTTGATTCTGTGTTAATGAAAAGCTTCATGACTCTTATAACCCTCAGTGTCTGCTTTATTTTATGTTGTTAAGCAAAAACCTGTGCAATGTTAATATATATATGCAAATATTCTAATATAGTAATTATATATAGATATAAACACACACATACACAACCACACACACACACACACACACACACACATATATATATATATATATATATATATATTAAATTGTGTATATAACATTAGGTAATACAATTCAAATGTTTTGGTTCAGGAAGATTATTTTCATGTTTTTGAAATAAGTCTCTTTTGCTCATAAGACTAAGTGTTAATTGTTAATTTGATCACAAGTACAGTAAAAATAAAAATTATATATATCGCTGCATTTTAAATGTAAAACTATATTTTAAAATGTATTCTGCTAAGTTTTCAGCATTATTACATCATTCTTCAGTGTCACATGATCCTTCAGAAATCATGCTAATATACTGATTTGCACAATCTGAAAACAGTTGTACTTAATATTGTAGTGGAAGCTGTGGTATGTTTTTTCTGGATTATTTTATGAATAGAAGGTTCAAAAGATCAGCATTTATGTGAAATATAATTTTTTATGTAACTTAAAAATGTCTCTGCTGTCACTTTTGATCAATTGAATGTATCCTTGATAAATAAAAGTTTCAGTTTATATCAAACAAATTAATCTTACTGACCCAAAACTTGTAAACAGTATATTCCTCAAAAAATACTGTATGCCTTGTAGCTAGCACTGATAAAACATAAAAAATTAAGAAAATGTAATAAAATGTTTCAGTCTCTTTATAAAGTTAAGAAAATGTAATAAAATGTTTAAAGTCTCTTAATCAGTTATGATCTACTAATATAAATTTGAGATCAAGTTGAAAAGAAACAAGGTTATCTTTATAAACTGTAGGTTAATGTGAAAAGAGATGGCGAAAGATCAGTCAAATTCCGACAGCTCTGGTCATTTTAATTGCACCCTGTGGGCGATAAATCACATGCATGGCATATTAACCCTGTAACCCAGTTTTCAACCAACCCACTTTATATCAGGGTTACAAACCTCTCTAGTGTAGAACACAACTACTAAAAAAAAAAAAAGACGAAATTTCATGAATGCTTATTTCATTCCACAGCTGCGCTTAGAGAAGAAATGGCAGATGAATGCTTCCTGTACAGTGGAGTGTCCAGTCAACTGCCAGCTCTCTGATTGGTCAGCATGGTCCGACTGCTCACAGACCTGTGGTCTTGAAGGTAAAGCCAACAAAATGAATTCTTACTGCTGTATTAAATGTATTGGTAATTGTAAGCTACACACATTCAAAAGGTTGGGGACAGTTCGATTTTTTTAAGCCTGATTTTATTTGACCAAAATACATAAAAACCAGTAATATTATGAAGTAATATTCTTATTTACAATAAGCGTTTTCTATGTTAATATATGTTAACATTCCTGTGATGCAGAGCTGAATTTAAATTTTCCAGCGTCACATGATCCTTTAGAAATCATTCTAATACACCAATTTGCCACTCAAGACGAATTTATAATAATAATAATTATTATTATTATCAATGTTCAAATAATATATATTTTTTGTGGAAACCACAACCACATGTTTTTTTGTTGTTTTTTTTTGGATTGTTAATGAATAGAAAGTTCAAAATAACAGATTTTATTTGAAATAGAAATATTTTGTTATATTATAAATATCTGTCTTTAATTTAATGCATCCGAGCTGAATACAATTATAAAAATAAAAAAAAAGCCCAATAAATTGAACACAAAATTGGAAAACACAAACACTGTAGCAAGCTCAAAATAAAAATGTCGGACTTAAGTGGAACTTTAAAGTAAAGAGAAGCAAAGCAAAACAATGTCTTGGTGTCGTTGGTGCCATGCTCACCTGTTTGACGCTAGTTACGTATGTACAGTAGGCTGTAAATTTGAGCATGCAGAAAAAGAGAAAAAAGGAAGCATAGAAGAATGGAGCTAGAATTTGGAAACAGGAGATGAAATGGTGGACTTTGAGAAGGTACTGTTCGACAAAAACAGATGGAGGCAGCGCTAGATAGAAACTGACAGTCTGCCTGCCAAACACTTCCAAGATAAGACAGAAAAAGCAGAGCGAGACAGAAGGCGGTGCATTGTGTGCAGTTCTATGCTAAACACATGTGGGATGAGCTAGAGAGTTATCTGAGACTGCCGTGCCTTGAGCTAGACACTGAAAGATGAGTGTGTGTGTGTGTGTGTGTGTGTGTGTGTGTGTGTGTGTGTGTGTGTGTGTGTGTGTGTGTGTGTGTGCGCAAGCAGAGCACCAAATCTGTCAAAAACAGGATCAGGTCATATTTCACTCTGAAAAATCTCAACTGTTGTGACTTTATTTTTCACTCTCGTAATGTTCACTATCATTCAAAAGTTTGGGGTCTGCAATTTTTTTATTTTTTTTGGAAAGAAATTAATCATTTTATTCATGCAAGGATACAACACATTCATCAAAAGTCACAGTAATGGCATGTATAATGTCTATTTCAAATAAATGTTGCTCTTTTGAACTTTTCAATTTATCCAGAAACCTTGAAAAAAAAAGTATCATGATTCTACAAAAACGTATGAAGCAGCACAACTTGTTTTCCACATTGATAACAAGAGAAAAAGTTTCTTGAGCAGCAAATCAGCATATTAAAAAGATTTGTGAAGGATGATGTGACACCGAAGACTGGAGTAATGATGCTGAAAATTCAGCTTTGATCACAGGAATAAATTGCATTTTTTAATATATTCAAATAGCAAACTGTTTAGTTTTTTTTATTGTAATAATATTTCAAAATATCACAATTTTTACTGCATTTTTGTTGACAGGGCCTTCTAATAAAAAATTTTTTTTTTACCTCAAACCTTTGCTTGGTAGTGTGAAAAATCTCTTCTAAAAGTATTGCAAAAAAAAAAAAAAATATATATATATATATATAATATTTTTTTTTGCAATGATATAATTGTGAAGTATTTTTAACAACATAAAAAGTCATATTAGCATATTCTTACTGTGGTATAGAAAAGGATTTTTGAGGTCAGCTATATCTTTAGATGGTGTTGCTCTCTGTGGAACTGAAGCTCAAACTCAATTCTCTGTCTTATGTCTCACTTCCTCAGGGAAGATGTATCGCAGACGGACGGTGGTTGAGGCGTCTCAGGGGGACGGCAGGCCGTGTCCGTCTCAGATGGAGCAGTGGAAGCCGTGTCCTGTGAGACCCTGCTACAGATGGCAGTACGGCCCGTGGTCCGAGTGCCGTGTCGAGGTCTTTCTCAGTTCTTATAGATCAAACGGCTGAATGTAAATTCACAGATCCGAGGTCATCAAATCTGAACCTAAGCACTGCAAGATGAAAATGCATTCACATTCAAAGAAAAAAATCTATGTTTTGTGAACTAGCAAAGGTTCTAGGGCAAGACCATATTTCACCATTCATAAATAATAATAAAAAACATTTAATTGTCAAAGTCAAACAATCCACACTAAGGTTTACAATAGTACCACGTTCATAGGTGATTTTTATTTTATAAAATATACAGTAAAACTATACAATTGGGAAATAATGTTACTATTTAAAATAACAGTTTTATATTTGAATATATTTTAAAATGTCATTTATTCCTGTGATGCACAGCTGTATTTTCAGCATCATTGCTCCATTCTTCAGTGTCACATGATCCTTCAGAAATCATTCTAGTATACAGATTTACTGCTCAACAAAAATCTATTATTACTATCAATGTTAAAAACAGTTGTGCTGTTTAATATGTTTGTGGAAATTATAATTTTTTTCAGGATTCGTTGAAGAATATAAGGTTCAGAAGATTAATATTTTTGATAGAAATTAATATAAATACACTGTAAAAAAAAAAAAAAACTCTCCAAACTCAAAAATTTCTAGTGACTGGTTACATCAAAATTTTTCAATTGTCCTAATTGAATTTATACAATTTTATTCACAAATTAGTTTTTTTTTATTTTATTTTTCTTTACGTTGCATTAAAATGATATTAATGCCCTTTTTAAACAATATAATGCACCATTGCTCAATTAAATTTTACTTAAAAAAAAAAAAAACTTTTGAACAGTTGTGTACATCCCTAATCTGTGACAAGTTTATCATCTAATCTTTTGCTTTAGTTTCTATATTCTACTAATCTCCATTGTGACTCATGAAATTGAAAGTTTTAGTATTTATTGAACTGTATTGTACAGCAGAACAATGGTTGGAGCGAAACACCTCAGTCGCCCAACGGCACACGCTCTGAATACGTTAACGACCCGCGCTGGAACTCCTCGCTCTTCCAACACCTTGTTTTCCAATCTCGCTGTCAACCTCGTCTTCTCTTCTATTATTCTCTCTGATCCTCCTCCGGTTCAATCCTGCTTTTGATCTTTGGATTTAGGAAGTGTTTATGACTGCTCGGCGCTCACATCTGAACGTGTGTGTATATGTGTGTGTGTGTTGTAGGAGGTGGTGTGTGGGGTGGGCCTGCGTTTCCGGAACCTGTCGTGCTTTGTATCAGACGGCTCTGTCGATGGGAAGAGCAGCACTGTAGAGGAAGAGCTCTGTGCTGGACTGGAGCAGGCCGTTGATGGAGATAAGAATATTGTTCTGGAGGAGACCTGCACCTTACCCTGCCCTGGTAACAGACTCTTATTGGGACATACAGCATAAAATACTAAGAAAAAAACAGTACCCAAGAATGGCAACCCTATAGATTTGTTGGTTTTATTTTTAATATAAAGTCCATGTAATATTGAATGAATGCACTACCAGTTAAAAGTATTTTAGCAGTAATTTTCTTTTAAAGAAGTCTCTTCTGCTCACCAAGCCTGCATTGATTTGGTCCACAGAAACAGTATATTTTTACTATTTAAAAATAACTTTTCTATTTGAATATATGTATACATTTTTTTTAATATAGTCCTGTCATTTCAATACCGAATTTTTAGCAGCCCAACCCTGAAATCTCAATTTACTCCTTTTGAATATTGGATAGTGCTCGCAAACGATTTATCACGATTAATTGCTTCCAAAATAAAAACAATTGTTTACATAATATATGTGTGTGTACTGTGTATATTTATTATGTATATATAAATACAAACACATGCATGTACATATTTAAGAAAAAATTTTGTTTATATAATATAATATAAATTCTATAAATATATACATGTAAATGCATGTAAATATTTTCTAAATATATACACTGTATGTGTGTGATTTTATATATACATATTAAATATACACATTGCACACACATATATATATATTATGTAAACAAAAACTTTTATTTTGGAAGCGATTAATCTTGATGAATCGTTTGACAGTACTAATATATATATGTGTGTGTATATATATATATATATATATATATATACACACACACACACACACACACACAATATATAGATATCTGAGAATTGTTCTATAATATATAATCTAAAATATTTTTCCTTTAATAGCTTCAATGTAATTCCCAGCATGTTTATATATATATATACATATTTATATTTATATATATATATATATATATATATATATATATATATATATATATATATATATATATATATATATATATATATATATATATATATATATATATATAATTCTATTGTAGATAACATTCTTAAAATGGTAGATATGTCTACATTTGACCTACTTTAAATTATAAGTGAATTATTACATGTCAATTAGAGTTTTACAGCTTCTCCAATGCTTCTGTTGTTCTCATGCTGAAGTGAGCTGGTTATCTCTGGTGTTGATCTGTTCAGGTGACTGTTACCTGATGGAGTGGTCCGACTGGAGCCCGTGTCAGAGTGTGTGTGTGAAGGGCCAGCGTCTGGACTTCACTCCGGTGCAGGTCCGTTCACGTGCCGTCATCGCTCAGGAGCCGGAGAACATCGCTCAGTGTCCCGATCTGGAGTGGCAGACCCGGCCCTGCAGCAGTGAGACACATGCTCATCTATCTCATTGGAATAAACACTCTGCTCTACTTTTGATTTTATTCAACATGAAGAATTGTATTAATTCAACATTTTAGAACACACATCATTTGTTTTATAGTGGCATCATCTTCACTTGTTTGGAATACTTTTAAAAATAGTACTTGTTATGGAAATAATATACTTTGTGATGTGATCTTTCAGGATACTTAATTGCATGTTAATTGTAATAACATGATTATAGTCTAAATTTAAATGAAATGCAATTATTTGAATGTAAGAGTTTTTTTGATCCATGTAAGTAGAATCTAAGTACATCTCTGTATCTAATTTCATAATTACATGAAGCATTTATGCAAAACTAAAATATACTTTAAATATAGTCATGAAAGTGCCTTTTATTGCAGTAATATTATATTATCTGCAAGTACAGTTTTCAAAAATATACTTTTAAGATTTAAAGTTGCACTATAAGTGCACGTTAAATACAATTATACATACTTCCTTTTCACAAGGGCATGCATATATTTATGTGCATGTATTTAGGAATTATACATGAAATACAGTTGATTTGTTACAAATGCAAATGCATGCTCTTTTAAAGGGATGTTTAACCCAAAAATGAAAAAAGTGTTGTTATTTTTCACAATATACTTGTTGCAAACCTGTTATTTTCTTCGGTCAAATACAAAAGAAGATATTTTGAAGAATATTGGCAACCAAACAGTTGACGGTATGCATAGACTTTCATAGTATTATTTTTTTATACTTTGGCCACCGTCAACCATGCACTTGATTCACATTTTGGTCCATCTTAATATATATATATTTTTTAAACAAGATTGTATGAAAACACCCTTATCGAGTCTCTCTACAGCTGTCTAAAAGTGTACAGCCGCAGAATGTATATTTACTCAAATCAATCATTACTTATTGATTTCCATCTAGATGGGGAGTGTTATGAGTACCAGTGGATGGGCAATCCTCAGCTGATCTGGTGTCAGCGCTCGGATGGAATAAACGTCACAGGTGCTGTACTACGCCGCTTCACATCTGTTTCTTTACGTCACATGAATAAGCAGCCAGTGAGGAATAACAGATACCAGTACAAACCATCAGAGCCACTTTGCTAATGGGTCATTAAAAAAATTAACAGACTTAGTATGCATCAATCAATTTCAAGATTTCAGGTTAAAATATGTATGCATGTACAGTATAAAACAATGAGTACATCTTAGGTTCTGTTGGTATTTTGCCACTTTTAAATGCCTTTTTGCCTTCACGAGGTCATATTTACTGTAATAGTCCTGTGGTGTGACAAATGAATTTTTGTAGCTTCTGAATAAATGAGCTCATGAAAGCTGCATGCATAATAATTTAAAAAACGAATTATGTGAGCTCTCTTTTAAATACAGTGTTTTTAGATGGTGTATATTATCATCACGCACTACAGAACATATGATACACACAGAATGCAGTATATAGTGTAATATGTATATTGTGCAAAAGATGCCCTTTTTCTAGCATATGTATGCACATTTCTAAATGTCCTAAGCCGAGTTGTTGTCAAAAGCTTGAAAATGATCTCTACCCTGTTATTTCTTCCAGGTGGATGCCCTCCAGCGCTACTGCCAGGGACGGACCAGTCATGTGATCCACCTTGTGACAAACCACAGTCATTTTGCTCAGAGGTAAGACACAAGAGGATTGTGGGATTACTGCAGTTCTGAGCCTGAAAGTCTGTAACTACAGACAGTTGCTACAGCTGCAATTATCATAATGAATGCAACAGAAAATCATGGTCATAAGCTGTACTTTTGTTTTATTTTTGGATGCAACTGCTCTATATTTCTGAAGCATGCTCAATTAGTTTATGTGTTTGCAAGACCCATTTTAATCAGCTTAAGAAAAGAAGTGCATACAAAGTCATAGCTGTACAAATACTTTTAGTTGATTTTTTAAGCATGCATTGTTTTGGGGATAATTTTACACACAACCCCTTACACATAAAAAAAAAAAAATGTGCGAATGTTCTCTATTTTTCACTAGGGTTGGGTTATAACATTTATTTTCAGATATTTTTTGTAGGCCAAACCAGAAGTTAACATCACACTGGTTCCTTTAACCAAAACCCAGCATTATTTTTCCACTGGCTTTTGGATTATTGCAGAAAATGATCTCTGTGACCACTAGCAAAGGTTTATGAATCTTACACGTTTTGTTCATCAAGCTGATCTTCACAAAGGAGCACAACTTTTATGAATTGTGAAGCCTAAATTCAATCAGCAGAAGTAAAAAGCTAAAGTTAGGCTATAAATGAACTACACCACAGTTGCACAACTTCATCGACTCCACCATTAATTAAGCTTCAACAGCTACTTCTGTGTTTACTTAAAAAAAGTACCATGTTGGAAAGTTTGCAAGAGCGTGGTTATAAGTGCAGCAACGTTGTTAAATCAGCTAATGAGTAGATGAGTTTATCTGTTCAGTGTGATGACATTTAATGTCCCCGACAAACTCTGTAGTCATATTCAGCAACAAAAATAGACATGCCGAATTACTGATATATTTTATGCCATAGAATAAAATGAGCTTGTGTTAACCACCGACCTTATTTCAGGTGCATTAAACCAAAAACCCACTGAAAAAAACATTGACCTTTAAGAACAGAGTGCAGAAATATTTTTGTTTTAGGACTGAACTGGGTCACAAGCTTTGAGAGGAAGCAGAAAGCGTGACGGTATTTAAGTGCCTTTGCTGCCCCCTGCAGGAGGGTGTATGTATGTGCGAGGAGGGCTATACAGAGGTGCTGACGGCTGAGGGGATGCTGGAGCAGTGTACACCCATCCCTGTGCTCGAAATCCCCACCGCAGGGGACAAAAAATCTGATGTGAAGACCAGCCGGGCGGTCAACCCCACCCTGCCCTCCACTGTACAGCCTGGACGTGTCGGGCGCACCTGGTACCTGCAACCCTTTGGACCAGGTAAACGTTACATTTCGATTTCTTTAGTCCCGTTTCTCTTAAACATGTATTTTATGTAATTGTGCTGAAAGGTCTAAAAAGATATATTACTCTGCAAAAACTTTTAATGTAAATAATTTTTAACACTGTTTTATTGAATGACAATTGTGTTTTTATTGAAGTTTGTTTTTTGTCATGGAAAAACAAAACAATTTTTATTTTATTTTATTTTTTGCACTGAATTCTGAGTTTACATATTGCAATTCAGGTTTTTTTTCCCACCTCAAAATTAAAAAATAAGTACTATAATTGCCAGAACTCAGAGTTAGTTGTTTGAAATTTCTCTTTTGTAGTCTTTTGCGTTAAGATACAAACCAACTTAATATAGTTTTGCATTTTGCTTCTGTTTATTGTCCTATGCTAAATATTTTTGACCTCTTTAGATGGAAAGCTGAAGACGTGGGTGTATGGCGTGGCGGCAGGTGTTTTTGTCCTCCTGGTATTTATAGTGTCAATGATTTACCTCGCATGGTACGAAAGACAACCCTTTCAACGCTTTCGCTTCATCATCACTCGTTTTATTTTCTCATTCACTCCATGCATTCGTTTGGTTCTGTTTTTCTTTAACTCGTATCCCACCCTCATCCATGCCTCCCTCACCTTCATGAGCAGCAGTTACTGTGCCATGCGGCGGTCTCTCGGGACGCCAGATTCTGCCAATGGTACGGTGGTATGGATGGGCCAAGATGCCCATGAGCTGACCTACACCTGCCCTGAGTGCCAGCAGCCGAGTCAAGAGTCAAGAGCCAGTTAAAGGCTGGAGAAACAGGCTCCTGATGTCCTAACATCTCAGCCGCCTCTGCCTCGTGCCTCCTCCTCAGTCTGTGCCTTACGTTCTGATGCTAAATGCATCAAGCTGCCCGGGTAGGCTGCTTATTTATGGTTTACTGGTTTAGAAAAGGGTTTAACAAAATATCTTCAAATCCTAGTGAGCTGAATTGGTTCCTACTGCCTACATACTGCCTTCTAAGCATGGTTATTATCAGTAGCTAAAACTACAATTATTAACAGTCAGTTACTCAAAAGTAGTGTTAATTTATATAAAACAAAAATATTTGGTGACAACTTTTTTTTTTCTTTCCGATTGTAAAGACAACTCTGACATTAAACACTGACTATATCAACATGCAACATAGTTGACAAAAAAAAAAAAGCATGAGAAGACAAAATGTACCGTAAATTTTACAACAAAAAAAAAAACCCTCTATATATCCATATATAGACACATTTTCATTATTGTGGTTGCCAGATTGTTAGCAATCTTGTTTGCTTTGCTAACAATTTTGTAGTTGTGATCTATGTTTATGGATTGGACTATGTTTGTGTTATTGTGGTATTATGGACCATGTTTGTATTATGTATTATGGATTTTTAAAGTGGAAGCTCTGACAAGGGGATTTAACCATCTGGCAAAGACAATAATGAAAATGTGTGTGTGTTTATATATTTATATATATGCTTGACTATAAATATTGTAATTATTATTAGGAATTTTGCTGCTTTAGCTTTTAATAGAAGCTTTGAATTTGACTAGTTTTCTTAATGTGGACTGAAGAGAGTTTAAATTTATATGATAACTGAATAAATCAGGAGACTAGATGAGGTAAATTTAACCATGTGTAGGAGTTGACTTCACTTTATTTGTGCTTGTAGGTGAAATACATTTTTCATATAATTTCTCAAATGACAACAATTATGATCGGTAGTCAGGATTGTGATTTTTTTTATAAAAATATTTGTTATTATCTGTTGAACCATTTTGCAGCATGACAAAAATATGACATTTTCCTTGACAAAAACTAGAATAAAATTCTTAGACTTTAACCTGTTGAAACTTGACAAAAAAAAAAAAAAACAGGATAGGTTGACTTAATATGATAAAAAAAATAATAATAATAATTGACACAGAGCTAAAATGAAGACTTAATCTAAAACAAAATTAACACTGCTCAAAATAAATGTTAACTGAAATTAAAAAAAATAAAATAAAAATGTCTTATTTCTGCTATAGTTGCAACATTTCTTATTTTCATTTAGTTTCATTTAGTTTGTTGGAATATTAAAATAACTAAAACTAAATAAAATAAACCTTTATAAACACATGTTAAGCACAGATACAACAAAATAGAATTCTTTTTAACTAAAATTAAAATGAAAACAAAATATAAAAAAATGTAATTTAAATGAAATAGTTAAATAATAGCATAAATAGTAATATAATAAAATGTATAGTATATCAGTGAAAGTCCACAAATTGCCTACTTTTTAATTCTAGTAAACTATTTTTATCTTGATTCATAATCAACATTTCACCCACTTTGTCTGTCATTATTATATTCCGGAATGATTTTGGGGATTGCATTCTTTCTCTGTGATGGATACATTTGAATTATGCCCAAATGAGGTGTTTCAATAGGCAGCATTATCATGTTTCCTACATTTTGGAACAGACTTTGCATCTATTATGCCTGAAAATGTTTCCTGTGGGGGCAGCTCACTAGGTTTTGGAGCAGCAACTTTTTTTATGATTATATGTTGCAATAATGCTGTAAACAAATTAGGCCAGTGCAGTCTTTAATGAAGTCCAACTGCTTTACACGTCATTTTGCACCGATCATATTTCATCATAAGTCATTACTGATCATCATAATTTTTCATTGTTTTTTTTTCACATATTTCATGATTTCATTTTCATATAATTTGTCATAACATGCATATGCATATATAATATATACTGTGTTTGTGTAATATAAAATGTGTAAGATAAACTACACACTGCAAGGTTTTGAGAGTGACAACCGCATCATTCCTTTTTCCTCAGCAAAAAGCCAAAGAAACCTCAGCGAAGACAAAATAATAATCGATTGAAATCCCTGACCCTGGCATACGACGGAGATGTGGACATGTAGCCCTTCTCAGAAAACTAACATCATGAAAAATATCAGCAGCAAATGGTTGAATCTCATGAAAACATCTCCAGGTCACATTATACCCCTAATTCGAATTCGAAAAATTAAGTAATTATATTTTGCATAAATGAAACAAAGCCCATTTTATCCCCTGTGTACATTATCAAATTATGGAAATGACTTTATTGCATTATTAATGAAAATTAATCTCTTTTTTCTTAAATTCCTTTACTGAACAATTTACTTTCAGTGTTTTTGTAATTCTCAGTATTGTCAATGGTGACTCTCTTTTTTTTTATATACGTATATATTTTTAGATATATATAAATTAAAGACATTATAATAAAAAGCATGATGTATAAATACTTATTTAGTGAAATATATTAAAATCTGAGAGTTTTTGCGTTACAATAAATTACAATAAATTAAATGTGCTTAATTGTCATTAAAATAAAACAATGCAAATAGTGCTTAGGCTTGATTTTTTGTTTATGAAAAATATAATTTCTTAACTTTTTGCCATTTGATTTTGGGGTGAAGTGACCCATGCTTGAGATACAACCAAATACTCCTCCTCCTCCAAAAAAAAAATGCCTAACCATCTCAAATACTGGACCCTAAATGCTTGAATCCAACATAGAGGAAGAAGAAACATCCAAGAGTCGCAAGCAAAACCGTCATACTTTATTTTTACTTCATGTTCTTGTTCTGGAAGAGCCTTTACACACATCTTCACACGCTGTGAGATCATGCCTTTGTTTATATTCAGTTCCTTACAAGTATTTGTTAATTATGCAACTGCGGTCTACCATACGACGGGTCAGGACCTTATCGGAACAACTTTGTTCCGACTTGTGCTTCCCAGCTGAGAGGATTCATTATTTGGAAGGAGCTATTGAACAGACAATGCCAAAACAAACAACACACACAGTAGAGAACATGTAAGGAAACTTGGGATCTTCAGATATCATGGACGACATTTGCTTACAGAAGATGCAGCCTTTCTATGGAAGGTGAAAACAAGACAAATCATATTCTCCTGGAAGTCCCACTCTGATTCCAGGTGTTATTTTGCACTATATTAGTGCAGCAAGGAAAGCATTCGCCATTGAACCATTGATGTCTCAGAAGCAACGATTTTTCAAGGCAAGCGAATATGAATCTGGAGCACATCAGTGAGACGGGATAAATGAAAAAGTGTACAAAAATAAATCTCAGAGTGGGACTCTTTAAAGACTTCATGTCCTTTTTGTTTTCACTCATTTGTGCATTGTATAGTTTCTATGATGTGTCTTTTCTGCTCAACAGACTATAAATATGTATTTTTTGTTATAGCTTTCCATTCAGACATTTTTATAATAATTGTTTGATGTACAGTTGTCGAGGAAAAGTGGTTGTGACTTTTGATTGGGGGGGTTATGCCCCATTTTCAGTGTCTGGTATGATGTACGTGTCAAGACAATGGGTCTCATGGGAAGACTGATAGTTTCTGCCTTATTATTGATTAAAAAATACTGAAGTTTTGTTACTAATTGTTGCCAATTCTCACAGGACAGTGTATATGCAAAATACAATGGCCCTACAAAGTATTTGGACATGCAAGATTAACTTTAATATGTCTGGAGGTAACTGCATTAGATGGGGAGCTGGTTGCATTTCTAAATACCGGAAAGTATTAATGTTCACTTCCATTTATGGTTTTCGCATATGCATTTTCTACCAATACTGCGAAATGCTATACTAAACTTTACTGATGGTGTTTTTTGCACGACCGACACTTGAGTGCAAGACAAAATGCTACTTATGAGCAGCTTCATTTTAGTGAATCAAAATCATTTGGCGCGTCCAGTGTAGTCAAATTCCCCAACGAATGACTCTTATGAACCGGTTCTTTTTAGTGAATCAAAAACATATGACGTATGTGTTGTGTAGTCCAGTTCCTGAATGAATTACTCTTATGAATCAGCATTTTATACTGAATCAAAAACAAATAATGCAACCAGTGCAGTCCGATTCCGGAGCACCTGACTCATATGAACCGGTTCTTTTTAGTGAATCAAAAACATTTGACGTATTCAGTGTAGTCCAATTCCTAAATGAATTACTGTACTCTTATGAATCAGCAATTTATTCTGAATCAAAAACAAATAATGCAACCAGTGCAGTCCGATTCCGGAGCAGCTGACTCGTATGAACCGGTTCTTTTTAGTGAAGCAAAAATGTGCAATGTCTCCAGTGTAGTCCAATGCCCAAACAAATGAATCTTATTTTTTTGATTCACTAAAAAGAACCAGATCATAAGATTCATTTGTTTGGGAATTGGGCTACACTGGATGTGATTCACTAAAAGGAACTGGTTCATATGACACATCAAGTGTTAACTATTTCTGAACAAATTACCTTTATGATCTCGTATTTTACACTGAATTAAAAACATACAATGTGTTCAGTTTAGTCTGATTCCCAAACTATACATAACTCTTATCAACTGGTATTTTATACTGCATCAGAAATATACAACACGACCAATGTGAGTCCGATTCCTGAACGACTCTTTTGAACAGTTACTATTTAATATATCAGTATCATTAAGCAGCTTATGTCTGTGTTATTTAAAACTTGTGAAAGTATTATATAAAACTTAAATGAATGAAAAGTGGTACTACTGTATACACAAACACAGACACACACAAGTCATCAAAAATGCTAATATATTTACTTTTGATATTGTTATCTAATGCAAAGTCCTCCATGCATAAAGTGTGGTTTAAGTGTTCAAATACTTTCTGGGCTCATTGTACATGTGTAGTTGGATCTGATATCAGATAATTATATATGTATATAATTGTGTAATATTATGACATCATAAGTATGAGCTGTCTCACGCATTTGCAACAAACTTACAAAGCCATCAAACAGTAAATCGTTTTTTATTATTCAGCAGATTAAGCAGTATTCAATTTATATATCCATAAATTATTTTCAAATGATCATACATTACAGATACATTGAAAAAGAAAGAAAAAGAAAATATAGTGTGTATGTCATGAAATTTGATTTATATTGAATTTTTAAGACCTGTTATATATATATATATATTTAAAAAAGCAGCGTGAATATGATACTCCTAAAATGTGATAGTCTATGAATCCTGCTGAAATCTTCCATTCAGATAGTAGTAATATAGAAGATGCTTTTAATCGGTCAAATCTCCTCATTTTCCCTTGGTTCATTTACGCTGCTACATTAGAGTCGTTTCACCCGGCTGTCCTGCTAGCAGCTGCTGAAATTAATGTTTACCTTTAGTTTTATTTGTAAATAACAATGAGTATTGAATCATATTCATTTCTTTTCTATTGCACAGAAATGTTAAGTACATTGCAAAGTGGTCTCGCTGATCTTTGTTAATTATGGTCATGTTGTAAAGTACCAAGATCTTTTTTTGTACAGCTTGTTTTCTGATGAACTACAGGTAATAAACACTGGTGTATTAAACATGTATGAATGATATTTCTTGTCTTATCTCCATATTTTGGGAATATGAATGTCTTTGATTTTTATCCACTATATGGAGTCAGTTATGACTCTATTAAAGAAAATCATAGGATTGGTTGTGTTGACGTTCATAGGCGTTCCTCCCTCATGCGAGCGAGCGTCTGTCAGTGTCAGGTGGAGCTGAGTGACCATGTGTTCACGGCGCAGAGCAGAGAAGAGAAGAGCCTTGCATCAGGACGATCAGCTTCCCCCGAACTTCACTGAATCCCGTTGAGAATTTCACCGAGATCAGAACAGCTGTGAGGAAAGTTCAAGAGTCGGAAACCTTCTAAATGATGATGATTGCGAGCAGTTTGATGTGTCTCGTGATACTCCTATCCATTAATGATGTAAGTGCATTTACATTTGATCACAAATTCTTATATTTATCTTTGCTGTGGGGGTTGAGCTTGCTCTTTGATGTGTTTGACTGTATGATATTCAGCACCACAGACAGCGACAGGCAGTCAACTCAGATCCTTCAGGAATGTACTTGATTTCTATTGGAATTTAGAACCGATCCTAATGGGATCAATTACAAGTCCTCTAAGAATCAAGATGTGGTCAAAGGCTGAAACAAAGTTTATGAGAGCTTTATAAAATATGGATTATATGGAGAATATGTGAGCACTGGTATTCAGCATTTTATCAAATGCTGAAATTTAACATGGAATTTCTACAACTTTTTATGCTATTGCAATGACTTATTACTAAAGGCAGTCACACTGGGGATTGTGGGTGTGAAATAATTTCTTTGAAAATAAGACATTTCACTAGTAATTCCTTCAAAATTCACTAAATTGCTCCAAAATGTTTTCTTTTCTTTTTTTTTTTTGTATATTGTATTTTGTTCTACTGTACAGTAACAGTTAAAATATTATTGTAAAATGTTATAAATGTTATTTATTTAATAAAAACTAACATTAATTGGAATAGTTTTTATGTTATGGAATGTTTACAAAATTACTAGATTAGGATCCTTTAGAGCTGATTCTAAATTATAAAATAAAATCCAATAGGAATTCTCGACATTTTTTACATTCACCTTCTTTGATTTTCATAAAATGCTACTAAATGTAATAAACAGTAACAAAGAAGCAGCAAGTTACACAGTTAAACAGTCTCATCTTTTTATTTTCATCTTTTAAAAAGTTTAAGAAATGTTATAGTGCAACAGTCCAACTGAATCCTAAAATCTCCATAAAACTGTCAGATTAGACCAGTCTGATCTATAGAAACCAGTTAAACCAGCAAACCACCTTACATTTCTTTAACTTGAGCTTGAAAAAAAGCCCTCCTATTAATATAATAATCAATAATGGTGGATCTTGATTGAATCACAAGACACTTTGTCTTTAGTTTAGTTTCTGTCAGCAATACTTTAGTAATTTAATGGTTGGTTAAGAATCTCATATGAAGGAACATGCAGTATTGGTCATCAATGTTCAACTTGCTATTTGGAAACTGCGCTTTTTTGTCATCAATATTGGTAAAAATCGTCAGCAATTATATCCATCATGTTTTCAGATGAAACAATATTTTGTGAATAAGAATGTGTGAACTATTGCAGTCTCATGTATTGCACTTCAAACTGCAATTTATCATTCATAAAGGTTTTAGAGATATTCTCCAGTATTAATCAGAGCATGCATTACTTCTCATCATATACTGTTAATAATGCAACATTCCAGCATTGTGAGCTGAAGAACCAGAAGAAGTTTTTTGTTTTTAACGTCTGTCTCTCCATTCCTGCCTCTTTCTCTCTCTCTATAAGGTCCAGCTCACACCTCAGACTGAAGATCGATTTGTCTCTAACTGAAATAAGAGGCAACATGGTGCTCAAGCCTCAAAAGGATTATTGCTTTTTTATATAAATATATAAGTGTGACTGTAAGTGTCTGACCCCTGGAGATTAAGATCCAATATACGAATTCTGTGAAAAGAGCTATTGAGTTGATGTCGTAAGTTTCGATTTTTGGGGGTTTCCTTTTTTTTTTTTACCTGGACATGTTCAATGGAAATGCTCCCGTGTTGCAGTAACTTTGCCTTCATCCGATTACAGTGCTGTTTATGTTTTTAACCATGATCAATGGAGTTAAATCACGACATGCTGATTTATTCACTAATATTCTCAACGCAATCATGGATTCTTTTTCAAGTTTAGAAGAGCGCTGGTTTCAGAGATAGTATCTCCCTGTGGGAATGTTTCAGATGAGTTACAGTATGTCATGATTTCATCCTTGCAGGTGAATTTCATTCCTCTTTTGACTGACTGACTGACTGCACTGTACAGAATGAAAACGTGCAGGTCTTTCTACTTGATCAGATCCTTAGAAATGCTTACAGCGTAATCATAATCATAGTGTTCTATTCTATTTAATTTAATTATATTCTATTTAATTTGATATATTAAAATATATATATATATATATTTATAAAATATATATATATATATTATATATTAAACATATTTAAACACTACTGTTATTTACTTATGTTTACCTGTGAGCCAATTTTAAAAGTTCTCTTTATATAAAAAAAGTATTGTTTTCAAATGTGTCACTGTTTTTATTCATCATTCTAAAAAAGAATCTTTCAAATCAATGATTGCTGCACAAGTTCCATTCTGTTTACTTGGCATTCAATCATACATAATCATACTTTTTTTCAAAATGAAGCTGCTGTCATTCAAATGCATTACCTTGTCTGGCTGCTTTGAACCATGTTTATGAATGTTACAACTCCATAAATTTCCATTTGGGGAAACGAACTCTGAGCTGGGAACACCTTGATCTTATTTATAGCTGGAGTGTGATGGCAGTGTGGAGCTGCTGGAGACCTAATCCATTAAACCAGCTTCCTGTAAATCTGCCATCGGAAAGCCGTAATCCTGCCCGGAGCTGTTTGGAAAAACTGTCAGTCTTCAAATGAAGTTAATTATGTTTTACAGCATTCTGGCACTACAGCAGCATGTCTGACTGTATTGTGTATCATAAAAAAAAAGTAATTCTGAAATGTAAATGAGGCAATTGAGATGAAAGGTTTTTGTTTTATCTTCCTAAATTATCTCATTAACTCATCACTGCAGATGCTGTTTGTTTTTTTCTGTGCTTGTCACCTCTGTACTGAACATGTTTGTCATGATCTATCTATCTATCTATCTATCTATCTATCTATCTATCTATCTATCTATCTATCTATCTATCTATCTATCTATCTATCTGTCTGTCTGTCTGTCTGTCTGTCTGTCTGTCTGTCTATTCATGTAGATATAATGACAGATTTGCTGTCAAATCATTTCAAGTAAAGTCAAGCAGATCTTTTCCTTCTGATATGGTGTTATTTTCATGATCTTTTGGTGTAAAACAACCTTGTTGTCTCATTTTGTTGTCTCAGGTCAGATATGCCAAAGGAAATAGTTCTCTGACAGCAAGGTCTCTGCAAATGGACAGGTCTAAGAACACAATGAAGTATCCATGTGCTGATTCAGACCCATTGCCCATATCAACTCCCGATGTCCGTGATGCTGACCAAGACCTCCTGTCTGACAAACTCAAGCCATGTCCCAATCAAGAGCTGTGGGACTGGGCTCCAAACCTGACCGAGACACACCCGTCCGCCCAACAATCCCGGAAACGGGTCACGGTGAAAAGAGGCAAAGCTAAGAAGATGTTCGGCTGGGGAGATTTCCAGTGCAAAGTAAAGTCCACGAGCCTCGATCTGCTCATCACTGGGAAGATCGTGGATCACGGCAATGGGACATTCAGCGTTTATTTCCGATACAACACCACCGGAGGTGGAAATGTGTCCGTAGGGCTGGTTCCTCCAAGCAAAGAGGTGGAATTTGATGCAGTGGCCCAAACCATTCTGCACTCGGTGGAGTCGAGGATGTTTAACTGCAGGGTGGAGCATGAGAGGGTGGAGAGAGGTACCAAAAGCACACGCTGCTGGTATGACCCGTCTCATATCTGCGACCAGGATCAGACTCACAGTCATGTTTCTTGGCTCTGCTCAAAACCGTTCAAAGTCATCTGTGTCTACATATACTTCTATAGCTTGGACTACAAACTGGTGCAGAAAGTCTGTCCAGACTTTAATTACCACAGCGAGTCTCCATACTTACCTTTTGGATGATAATTTTGTCTCATAATAAAAGACAAATTAGTATGTGTTTATTCTAAGATAACCGGGCAGGTTTCCATTTTGAACTGGAATAGGAAAAGTTCACTAATCGGACAATCTGTCATGATTTACTTATCAGCTGATTCTGATTCATAGTAATAGTCTGTAGTAATAATCTGTTACCTTTTGATTGTGGTTGGCATGAGTGTTACACAAGGGACTTCTAGTTTGGAAGACATTTTCATGCAACTGACATCACAAAACAAGTGTCAGTGAAAATGCATACAGAATCCATATTGCAACTGCATTTATTAAAACAAGCATGTCTGTATATTCATTTAAGATTGTAACGCTATTTTGAGGAGATAAATATGACTAATTTCATTATATACTAATGCATTATTTATTAGTGAAAAATCTTTAAAGACATCTTTAGTACAGGTTTGTCTCCATGCACACTTACGAACTTCATCAGAAGTTGTTCTCTGTGGCAGGTGCTGGTGAATAGGTGTCATAATTTCTGACATGGACAGAGCAAAACTTAATGAGCTCCTGTAATTGATTTTGCTTCGCTGAGATCGTGTGTCAACGGTTTTGTCATTTCTCTGATGATTTAATGAAACCGCTATGAAGTGAATGTAATTTCATTAATGAATAGGCCTACAGTTTGATGCCACACACTGTTGGAGACAATTACTTCTACTGAAAATGAATATAAAATGCTTGTTTATCATAATTTTTATTGAATTTTCTAAAGGTCTAAAGGCTATCATGTAAGTATTTGGTTTTGCATCTACATTGTCTTTATTTTTTACATTAAGACTTGTTTAAAAACGGGTTGCAGTTTCTTAGTGCAAAATTCTATTTGTTTCCTTTTTTCCCATCCAAACATCTCTAAATGTACATGATCGCAAACAACGGTGATTAGTCTATTCAAATAAGCGCTGAGAAAAGTAACAGGCACCACATGATAACGTCTGCACGCACCTTCTGCCGTATTCTTGAGAAGTACGGATTAATACTGATACAAAGAAACTTAAATGGTCTTTTAAAAATTACGAAAAACCAAAGCGTATCACAAATGCGCATTTAGAGTGCACGTTTCAAGCTAAACGTCAATACTGTAGCCCACTCACTCATTACACCTTCATGTTCGCGGTGCGCTCGTGCAGTAGCGCGCATGACGTCATCACTGCATCTGCAAGGACGCGCACCCAAAAACGCGCAGTGATGCACATATAACGTTAGCGTTTTATTTTCCTATTTAAAGCATGTCTTAAAAATCGTCAGCCGGTATCCAAGCTCATATGGTGAGTCTCACGATAATTCAATTGATTGTTATTATTAGAAACCGATCGTTTCCTGTATTTACTGTAGAGGTTGCATAATGACAGAATATAGCTAGTGTTTGTTTTGGTGCGGCAGAGAATGAAATCCGGATGTGGGAATCACATACAGCTGAATGTTGTGAGTGATTTGTGTACTGTAGTTTAGATATATTCAATTAAGTTTGTTAATGAAGATATTATGTTCCAATAGAAAAATGCACTTGAAAGATGAAAAAGAGGCCTGCCTGTTCAGTGCACTGTATTATTCAATGGTGCAATGATCAACATTATACAGGTTTCGTTACTGAACGATTTTTTTTTCAGTAACGCAATGACTAACTGTCCTCTATAAATAACAACTGTTAGACTATCAAACGTGACACTATTGACAGTTAGCTATAATGAAATAATGACATTGTTATTTCAGATACATAACAAACATGGAGAAAGGGAACCAGTGAGTATGCAGCAGAAACCATCCATTTGCAGACATTCATTCTAAAGTATCAGACTCAAGCAAATGAGATGCCTTCATAATTGGTTTGTCATGTCTTTGCAGAGGTAATTCTCATTTTGATCACTTTCTCCAAAGTCAAGAATCATCCGTGGTCAACAAGTTCCAGCAGAAATACTGGAAAACCAAGCAAACCCTGATTAAAGTCACAGGAAAGAAGGAAGATGAGTATGTTGTTGCTTCAGATGCTGATCTGGACGCTAAACTGGAGGTGAGGAACGGACCTAGTCCAAACTTTCCTTTGAGTCTGAATGAATCATATGGTCACGTGATGAATGTGGGTTTTCATACTTCCCTTCAGGTGTTTCATTCAGTACAGAGAACGTGCATGGAGCTCCTTAAGGTGATTGAACAGTATCAAAGGAGAATCAGCTGTAAGTAAACTGCAAATTCACGTTTTAATATTAAGGAGTGCTGTCATACGATTAATCGCTTCCAAAATAAACGTTTTTGTTTAAATAATATATGTTTTTGTACTGTGTATATCTATGTATATAAAAATACATATACAGTATATATTTAGAAAATATTTACATGCATATAGTTATATTTGTATATCAATTATATTATATATGAATATATAAACATTTATGTTTTAACATACATAATAAATAGACACAGCACACACATATTATGTCAACAAAACTTCTATTTTCGATGCAAAACTCGCAATTAATCGTTTGACAGCACTAATATTAAAAAAAAAATTAGTTTTCTATCAAAATGTTCTTGTGTGTTAACAATGTTCTTGTGTGGAAGTGTTTGTAGTAAAAGCTGTTTTGCACAGAAATTCATTGCAGCCGGCTTTGTTTTTTATGTTTATTTGTGAGTAGGTATTGTATGAATAACATAAGTCAAAGTAGTTTTACACACACACACACACACACACACACACACTTTGTACTAAAGGTAAATCAAAATAATGATGTCACTGTCTAAGCAGAGGGATTTGTGCAACCCTATGGAATATAGTCCACTCATGAGAAATGAGGTAATAATCAATATTTCAGAATAATTCAAACTCAGATATTGGTGTGTGATATCTGAGCTTTAATTATTTGACTACAAATCTCACCTCATAATACCTCCCAGTGATTATTTCCAGGATAAACTGAGATGCTCCCAAGCTGGCTTCTTAAAACTGACTAAATATTTAAAAAGAGCCAAAAGAGCCATTCTTTTGAACGGCTCTTTGAAAGGAACGGATCGCGAAGATCCGGATCCCCTCAAAGAGCCATAAATCCCATCACTAGTTTGCTGTGCCGGCAGCTCGTGCGGTGTGTGACTCAGACTCTGATTGGGCCTTCCCAAAAGTCAATCTGAGAGTGTAATATCTGGACACCGCCCCATCGTGTCACATGCTTCCTGCACACTTCCTGGTAGTTATCTGGCCAAAACAACACTGAAAAACCTCTGTACACACAAAATATCCGAACAATAAACCCGCGATTACGATAGTAAAGCTTGGTATGAGAATTTCTTGAGATCTGGGGCGTTTTTATAAAAAAAATCGAAAATGTACATCGGAAATGCTAACTTGTGCAGCGATGAAAAAAGCTACAAATAACATATTTTTACAACAGTAAACGACCAAATTCCACCCCTGATCGCTAAAGGAAATTATTATAAACACTCGATCGGGGTTTAAAGTGAGTTTTTAGTAAAAGTGTACTAATAATTTCATAAATTGTCAGATGTAGCTTGATGCTAACGTTAGCACCAATGCTAATAATAGCAGGTGCTTTTCTTCTTCATAATGCATTTTTGTCTCAATAATTCACGTAAGGTCGTAAGAAAATGTTTTGTTGTATTTTTATAGTAAGACTTTTGATAAATAAGGGCTAAATGCAAACAGAGACTGAAGTGAGATTGCTGCTTTGTGTCTTTGTAAAGCCTGAAAAACCACAATCAAGGCTAATAAAGGTGGAATAAAAACAAAAGAATAATGATAAAAGAATAATGCGGATAATGTGTCATACCTGGCGGAGGTGTGAAAGACTCGTTTGGTGAGAACAATGGAATAACAGATAGGGATTAATTGGGCAGTTTTCACAGCCAAACAAACACAAAATACACAGGAGAGTTTACATGTGAGATCTCACAGAGATGACAAGGGCCATAAATCAATCTGATTAGCCTTCTCTAAAAACACACATGAAATGGCCTTAGAAAATATTTCATAAAATTCACAGTTTTACAGATTCGATTATGAAATTTTTTATGAAGTCTTGGAAGACTTGTGGCCTTAGCTACACTGTGTTTTCAAACTCATATCCTACATCAACAATTTTTTAAATACATTTAAAACATATGTTTTTTATATTTTTATTTTTGTTTTTATGTTTGAGCTTATATATCTCTATTATCATAACAGTCTGAGTGATTCTGATTCCTGAACAGTAAACTTTAAAGTGTCAGCTTTGTGAACAAAGTTTGATTATATATCTAGTCAGAAAGAATCATGAGCAGAAACCTTTTTATTTTGGGTATGTAATTTCGGTCTCCATGCCAAAAAAGGGGGGTTACTAGTAAGGGGTTAATATAATGCACACGTTTATAAATAGCTTGTGAAAAAGAAGCTTAATTGTATTCAGTGTGCACTTGTAGTGTACATCAAATCTTAAACGTGTGTGTATATATATATATATATATATATATATATATATATATATATATATATAATACTTGCAGATAACATAATATTGATGAAATAAAAGGTCACACTTTATTTTAAGTTCCAAATCTCACTATTAACTAACCATTAACTATGACTTTAGGTCAATAAATGAGCTGTTTATTAATAGTTAGTAAGGTAGTTGTTAAGTTAATGTATCGGGTAGGATTGTGGTCATGCAGAATATGTTCTTTAAACCTAATAAACACAAACAGCCAATATGTTAATAATAGGCATGCTAATAAGCAACTTGTTTATAGTGAGAATTGTAGTCCCTATGCTAAAGTCTTACCTTATTTCAAGAGAGTATAGCATGTTATGTTACTTAACACACTAAAGTGCACTTTTAATATTTACTTACTTAATTTTTAGGGTGCATTTACTATTAAGTTTTTTATATATACTTTAAAGTAAATTTTAAATTACTGTTTTAATAATCTTTTGTCATGCTTTAGAAATTATTTTGATGTGCTTTATTGAGTAATGTTGATTGTTGTTTGATATTACATTTAAAGTTAATATATTTTTAAAAGTACTAAAATGTAACTCAGTCAATACAAATGTGAACTCATAAATATGATTAATATTCATAACGTACTGTACACGTTTTAATTGGTCACATACAATTGCAACTATTATAAGTTTAATAAGACAGTGGAAGGAATTTTTAAATGAAATATAAAGATTTATTTATGTCTGGCTTAAGAGTGACAAAATACACTCTTACATTCATCAGTCTTTTTTATATACTGTATACATGTAGTTATTTTACAAGTTATTTAAAAAAATACTTGCAGATAATAGAATATTTTTTTTTTACCTTAAAGTACATTTTAAATTGTTGTTTAAATAATCTTTTGTAATACTTGTGCTAATGTACAAAAGCACATACTTGATTATAATTTTAACTGTAGTGTCAATTGATTTCACATTCAGGCCCAAAGTGAATATATTTTAAATTAAACTTAAAATGGTTCGTCTAAGGCATCGCTAAAAAAAAAAAAAAAACCTTTCTGTACCTTTATTATCAATAATGTGCCGTTCAAACGTTTCACCCTTATTTATTATTCAAAGAAAACATATGTATGTGGCTAAATTCTGATGCTTTTTTCAGTTTTGTCTCAGGAGGAGAATGAACTGGGTCGGTTCCTGCGTTCGCAGGGCTCTCAGGACAAAAGTCGTGCTGGAAAGATCATGCAAGCTACTGGGAAAGCTCTCTGCTTCTCTTCACAGCAGAGGTCTCGTCAAGCTTCTGATCAAATGTGATAGGTTTGGGAATTCTTCTTCTTCTTCTTCTTCGTTTGGTTTATTCGTTTCTCCCTGCAGGCTGGCACTGCGAGCTCCGCTGGGCCGTCTGTACCAGGAGGTGGAGACGTTTCGTTACCGAGCCATTTCTGACACCTGGCTGACGGTGAACAGGATGGAGCAGTCACGGACCGAGTACAGAGGAGCTCTGCTCTGGATGAAGGACGTTTCCCAGGAGCTGGACCCGGACACACACAAACAGATGGAGAAGTTTCGTAAGGTCAGTGTGACTGTAGTGAAACATCATTCTCATCTACAGTAGCGTGGGATGAGAATGTCTTCTAGAAGGTCTGAAATGTCCCTGTTGATCTTTACCTCTGCTGGTTGTTTCTGATGGGCAGCAGTTTGGTCTTTTTTCATCCCTCAGGTTCAAACTCAGGTGCGTCATACCAAGACAGGTTTTGACAAACTGAAGAATGATGTGTGTCAGAAGGTTGATCTGCTCGGAGCCAGTCGCTGTAATCTGCTCTCACACGTTCTGACCACCTATCAGGTGCTGCATTTTAATGGCATCTTGTAGCTTATTTGTATTTATTTACCTGATTAGATAGCATTGTACATGTGATGCATGTATTATTTAATTAGTGATTTTATTTTTACTTGTAATAAATTATCCTTTCAGAACAATGTGGATCATGAGGATAAATATCTGTCTTTTCTTCTATTTCAGACCACACTGCTTCATTTCTGGGAGAAAACCTCTCACACTATGGCTGCTATTCATGAGAGCTTCAAAGGCTGCCAGACTCACGAGGCTTCAGCGCTGGGGGTGAGAGCTTTCAGGAGACATCAATCTCATTATTATAGATCTTTGGTGATGCTCATATTTATTCATATCAATATGTATATGTACTAAAATCTCATTTTGTGTTAAAACTAAAAAAAGAAGTTTCATTTTTCAATGAGATTTGGATTTGTTTCTGATGTTTTGGTTTAAAATAAAGATGAATCTTACTTTTTACTTTTTCTTTACATTTACTCATTTATTTAGCATAGCATATTTGAAAAAAAAACACTACAAATGTTTGGGGTCAGTAAGATTTTTTTTAATTACTACTTTTCAGTAAGGATGCATTACATCAAAAATGACATTGTTACAAAAGATTTGTCTTTTAAATAAATGTTCTTTTTAACTATCATAGTTTTAATTAGATCATTGATTCTTATCATCATTGATAAGAATAATTGTTTTTTAAAGAATCAATTCATATTAGAATGATTTCTGAAGGATCATGTGATATGGAAGACTTGAGTAGTAAATCTGAAAATGTTATTTTACTACACAGAAAAAATATATTTTTTAAAACATAGAAAACTAGAAAACAGTTATTTTGAATTGTAATAATATTTCACAGTTTTTACCATAATTACCGTAATTAGAGAAATGAACACTTTTGTTTCATTTAAGAAATATCTTAAAAGATGGCTAAATAATAACAAAAATGTAATCATTAAGTATGCAGGTAAAATTTTATAGGTAGTTTTATTTATATATTTATAATAAGCACTTTGGGATGTCTGTGTACAGGAATTTTTGTATTCTAAAAGAATATTACAATAAGTACAATAAGGTATAGGAACTTTTATTGTTTATTTAGCCATATATGTATATTTGTTGATATGTATATTGTCTGTTTGTTTTTTGGTTTGTATTTGTTTATGTCTGGGACTACGGATGGAAATTAGCATTGTGCTAAATCCAGCGTATTTACATTCAACTTTGATTTTACGTTCATGAATATGCACTATCCCATTTAAATAAATAAATTGAAATTGAAATATTTTCGATCAAATAAACGTATTAGAATAAGAAAAATAGTGTGTGCTACAGAGCTCAGTTCTCAAGAAGAATATCCTCTTGATATTGTCAGCAGTAGAGAAATGTCTTCACATCATATGGGGCAAGTTGTCACAACAGGAACCTGCTGCTTATTGATTAATCATCTCAAAATAGGCTTTTGTTTCAGATCCGTGATAAAAACAAAACTCTTACATTTATTAAACACTCCCATCTTTGATGATTTAAACACAAAAGCAGTGATATTATGATGCATGTCCAACAAATCTGTTGTGTCTGATACTCCAGGGTTCAGATCAAGCTGCAAAGAAAAAAGTCAAGAAGAAAACAAAGGCAAAAGCAGAAGATGAAGAGACGAGTCAGAATACAGATGAAGCGTAGGAGCTGTTCCGTCCTCATTTATTGTAGTTTGACATGTATAAATCTCTAATCACTTATATCATATATCCTGTAATATCATATCTTCTCTTTCAGTCTTATTTCAATTGAAGAAGAAACTCTGAGCAGTAACCTCATGCAAACAGGTGAAGCTTTCATGAAAGCTGAATGATTTTTATCCACAGATAAAGAGAGGTTCATCCTTAAACCAGTGACTTCACGCTGCGTTTACAGGAAATGATGACACTTTCTCCAGCAGTCAGGAGAAGGATGGCTTGAGTTTGTTGAATGAGATTCTGGGCAGCAGTTCTCTGGAGGACAGGGGTTTCTCACAGGAATGGCGTGAGGTGTTTGGGGAAGATGATCTGACCGGCGGTAACAGAGCAGACACGCAGGTGTCCGAGGAGGAGCCCGCTTTCTTTCTGCCTTCCAAACTACTGGACCAGAACATGAACGGCCAGCAGTCCACAGTCTCAGGTCTGCAGAAACATCCCTTACACAGGGACAGAAGGAAATCTGAAATAGATGATGCAACAAAAATAGATCATTATGGAACAAGCTATACACCAGTGTTCGATTTTATTTTTTTTAACGTTTTTTTACAAATATTCTTAAAACTATAAAGACTTTGTTTACTTGATCAAAAATAGAGACACACAGAAAAATGTTGAAATATAATTACAATTTGAAAGAACGGTTTTATATGAATACATTATAAAATGCAATTTATTCCTGTGATGCACAGCTGTATTTTCAGCATCATTCCTCCAGTCTTCAGTGTCACATGATCTTCAGAAATCATTGTAATATGCTGAATTGCTGTTAAAGAAACATTTTGCATTATTAATGTTGAAAGTAATTGTGCTGCATTATATTTATGTGGAAAGTTCAGGATTCTTTTATGAATAGAATGTTTAAAAGAACCGCGTTTATTTGAAATCTTTACTCTCTATAGTGTCACTTTCAGTCAATTTAATATGGAAGCCCATATCCACCACAGATTATTATTATTTTTATGATTAAATGTGTGCTTGCTGAATGAATAAAGTAAAATTTAATAAGTTAATAAATGTAATAAAAAAAATTGACCCCAAACTTATAGTGTACACCTATTGCAAATAGTCTTAAATATTGTCTGTATTCCAGGTTGGACAACAGCCATTCCACAGAATATTCCTGAAAACTCATCTGTAGCGAGTCAAATCTCTTCCAAACCTCCAGTGAAAGGTAAATATGATCAGAGTCATTTATGATATGTCATAACCAGTATTGAGAGTGTAAACATGATGCATCGATGTGAAAAAAGCATTTACAGTATTATAGAATAGAATACTTAAAAATTTGATTACAATAATAATGCATTTTGTGTTATCTTCTCATCCAAAAAGAATCTATTTTCAGTTGTAGATGTGTGAATCGCAATTACCCCCCCCCCCCCCCCCCCGCCAAACACACACACACAGAGAAAAAAAACCCATAAAAAAAATAAAGAAACACATAATTAAATAATCAATAAAATTGACAGGCCAAATATCAGATTATATTTCAGAACAAAAATGTATACCCCTAACTTTAGGTTGTATTATCGTATATAATCCAATTCTAATACTCCTTTTTTTCATTACAGATACCTCCAAAGATCTCTCTGCTTGGTTCAATCTGTTTGCTGACCTGGATCCGCTGTCAAACCCGGACGCGATCGGTCGAACCGATGAAGAACAGGAGCTCCTGAACGCTTAATCTGTCCTGTTACAGATGCACTTTACGCTCTCGTCGCACAATCATCAGTTCATGTGAGAGGCCTCCAGACGCCTGTACTGGACAGATTCCTTTATGCCATAGATAGCAGTTAACCTTAATTTTTTCATAAAGAAATATTGCTGCCAAAGGAAACTAATAATAATCACTCTGGCCTTGATTCCTTGTGCATCTGCTAGTATTGTCAAAGCAGTTTGATTTGCCATAACATTGTGGATTTTCTTGTATTACATAAATGTATACTTACACTACATTATCAGTAACAGTACGGTAAGTTGTTGTGATACTGCATGATTTTGTTATCGTTATTTATTTTAGGTGTTGCCTTGATCAGTTATGACATAAACGGAAATTATTTTTTGCAAATGTTAAGTAGATAAATATGCATTTTGTCTTTAGTGTCGTCAACTAAAACTAATGCTGCATTTCAGAAGCCTTAAATATAAGAGGACTTTATTACAGTCCTTCAGTTAAATTATTTGAATGAACATTATATAATATATTGTCTAATGGAAACTTCACCTGATGTGAAAGCAGCTATTAATAGGTCAAGGTGTACATAACTTGAAAATGTTATTTTAGATGTACTGTACGGTCATGTTATAAAAAAGCAACTGGGTTCACTTTTCCAGGCTTGTTTCTGGACGGGTTTTATTTTTTATTCATTTTATTTATAAGCTTAATAAAATAAAAGCATGCCCCCCAAAATAATATATAATAAATAATAAAACCTCAGAGCTCATGGCAGGTTGTTGAAAGGTTTAAACATTATAAAAATAAATAGGATTTTTGCTTCCAGAACCTGATTATTGTACTCGTATTATTTTTGTTACGAATACCAATCAAACATCATGGTCAAACCAGGTCGTATGAATTAAGCATTTATGAATATGTTGGTTAACTATTTGATTATGAAAACCGATTATCATGTACTACAAATTACTTATTAAACTACAAACATACAACTGCAATAAAATGTAATAAAAATATGTCAGTGTGATTCTACATAACACATTACACAGTGGGACCGAAAGGCCTTACTGAAGTCAGTTCATATCAGTGCTTTTCTACACAGTGTAAAATATGCATCAGCATAAATCATATCACACTACACCAAATAATGCCATATCATTTTCACTATTTTGTGTTGTATTCGTGTGTTTCTTTAATTTCTAATACCACTGTAACCCTGAACGGCATGAAATGAATAAAAGCAGTTTCATTTTACCCAATAGTGTGACGTTACCTCTTATAATGTACATACACAAATTGCATGCTGCCACCTGAAATATTTAGAAAGAAAATAATTTGAGTTGTTCTCAGAAGAAAGAACAATTCTGGATATGCAGATTAAACATTTTCATGATTTAGAAGTATTCAGATTAAATTAATATGTGCACATTTTACAGGTACATTATCATTTTTTTATTTAGAATGTACGTTTCTGTTTAATGTAAACATAAGAAATTCCCCAACCAAGTAAATGCAGTTTAAGTAAAAGAGAAATGAATGCAAATATTTTACTTTGAAAAACGTCACTTTAATATGAGCATCCAGCAGTCATATTTATACACCATAACAGTGTCACGTGAATAAAAGACTAAAAACACATTTTTATTGTTCAATAAACATATGAACGTTAAGGCTGGGCAGCATATTGAATATGCACAATATATTCGCAATCATTTTGCTGGCAATACAATGACTGTTGAGGTGAAATAATGTTTCTTCTACAGAAAAAAAAAAATATATATATATATCATCAAATGACTATTGAAATATGATTAATTAGCTATATCATCCAGCCCTAATGGAAGTTAAACCCGAGTTATGTGTTAAGGAATGAAGCACATTTGTTCCCGTTGATTATCTGTCATATCTAATGCGTTTTACTTGGTTAGTAGGATGTGCTGCAAGGTTAAGTAAAGATTTGTGCATTCCAGCAGAATTACATGAAACCCCAAGACAAAGTTCAACATAATGGTCCTTTTGTACAACCATTAGCAAGTACAATATTTCCTAGAACAGTCAGCTGTTTGAGATCTGAGCTGTGATTGGCTAACTGAGCAGCAGGCACTTCCTAATACTGCAGCGTTCAGACGTCACGGGCCGCAGCTCTGTAAACGAACCAGACGTCTGTCCTGAACTGGGACGAGCAGCATCATCTGACGGGAAAAGAGAGGAACACAGCAGCTTCACCGGACAGAAGGCCGAGCCGCTGGGAGTGAAGTTCACCTTGTTTCTGTCTGGGCAGGAGAAGATGGGAAAGCCTTGTGTCCTACAAGTGCTAAAAGGAAAGAAAAGCAATTATAATTATGTATACATAAAGTAGTACATGCTATTACATATATGTCACTATTAATACAGCTATTATTAATGCTATTATCTCTATCAAAATAGTAAAAAAACAATACAATATATATATATATATATATATATATATTGTATATTGTATTTATTTATAAATATTTGTAATCGATTTATATATACATATATAATATAAATAAATGATTATATATACGTGTATACACACACACACACACACACACACACACACACGTGTATATTTAAATACATAGTTTGTTATTAATTGTAACTCTATATTATACAGCAGTGTTGGGGCTAGTTACTCAAAAAAGTAATATATTACATATTACATATTACTCTCAAAAATAGTAATGCCTTACTTTACTTTATTACTCCCTGGAGAAAGTAACTAGTTATATTACTAGTTACATCTTTTTTTCTTAATTACTCTATGATTGCCTGAGATGCATCAGATGGAGGGAGAACATACAAAGGAGGAGTGTTCTTTAGGGTCTTTATCAGTGGCGGCTCCTGCCAATTCTCTCAGGGGGGGGCAAATGTTTGCTCTATTAATGAGGATAGGTCACCCATTCAATTGATAAATTAACGGGTAGTTAAAGATGTAAAGGGAACCGAACTACTATAGTATTAATTAAAAATAAACTGACATTAGGAATCAATCTCTTGCACTCCTTATTTTTCTATATCCGTGTTAACACTATTCAGCAGCATATGAAGACTAACACCAGGATGTGTTTTTTCCAAAAAATACTTTTTACTTTTCGATTTCAGTTTAATAAGAAATAATTGAAGTCACATAAATCACTGTTTACACAACTCACTTATATTACTGCTCGTCAGTACACCTGTTCTCTAATCAGCGGTTAATTCCATCAGGTGCGTGATTTCACATAGAGCAGCTGTTACTACACAGAGCCGTTATTAACTGAGAAGATGCGCAAATCCACGTTCATTTTCAGCGTTTATTGGCACGGTTGTATGAACATATGGTTCACGCACCTGATGGAATAAACCGCTGATTAGAGAATCGGCTTTACTGAGATGCGCATTAACGAGCGGCCGATCGTGATCGGAGCACTCCTACAAAATAATTACTGAATCTCCACCCGTCGAAACTAGCTTTCTGTTGCTGGGAACCTTCCTCTGAAAAAGAGCTTGCCGTTGTTGACGCTTCCATTTTTCCCCATCTGTCTGAGCGTGCCGCTCTGCTGCCGGCTGTCGACCAATCAGTGATGGTAAATGATACCTCGTGCCAAACCCAGACCAATCACTGTTCCATTCACGCCCTCCTTCCCTTCCCTTCTGTTCTCTGTGTTGTGTGCCGTGTGTGTGATGAAGGTGCTACTGGCAAATGTAACGCAAGTAACTAGCTCGGGAAAACTGTAATAATATTACCATTTTCAGACGAGTAATGCCTTACACTACTAGTTACTGAAAAAAGTAATATTATTACAGTAACGCGTTACTTTGTAACGCGTTACACCCAACACTGACAGTATGCATTTTTCACATATATAAAAAACTAAAATATAAAGATGCATACACACACATTTGTGATATTGATATATGTATATATAACATTTTTACAAAATACAAAATATAAAATAAAATAAAAATATAATTTATAACAGCAAATATTAAAACAATTAAAGTATATGTAATACTGTAAATACAAACACATTTGCAAGTATTGCATATTAGTATTGTGGGTAAAAATTCTTCTATGTGACACAACTATTAATATAACTATTATTAGTACTATTATAACTGTTAAATAAGTAAACAAAAATGATATTAATAGTATATGCTATTATATATGACATATTATTATATCACTACTAAAAAGTAAACAAAAATGCTATTAATAGTAGGCCTATATGACATTTTATAAATATTTGTAATCGATTTATATATACATATATAATATAAATAAATGATTAAATATACGTGTATACACACACACACACACACACACACACACACACACATGTGTATATTTAAATACATAGTTTGTTATTAATTGTAACTCTATATTGGGATATTTATACATGCATCATGTATATAAATCAAATCAATACACAATAACAGTTATTTTTTTAGCAAATGCCTAATAAATAGTACATGTAATATTACTGTAAATATACACACCTTTTTACAAATTACAAATGACTAGAAAAGTCATGATATTGTCCACAAAAAAAGAACATGATGCTTTAAATTGCGTGCTGAACTGCTTCAAAACCAGCAAACGTCAAGCAAAACCTTGTACCAGCAAACAGAAAATCTAAGCATGCTCTCTGGATGTGTGCACCAAAAATCCAGGAGGAGTATTTTACAAATATGGTTTTAAAAAGCAGAAAGCAAGGCCTTTCATGAGAACAGAGAACGCAGACAATGTTACTTACATGAGATCTTCAAACACTTTGACTTTCTCGCAGCCCTCAGGAGGCTCACGCTTAAACGTGTAACTGTTGTTGGGGTTGGGAGAGCTGGAAAACTGAGGCAGAGGTGAACCACACCTGTAATCTGAGAGGACCAATCGAGCGTTCAGTTAAGCAAATCTTCCCTTATAAACAAACTATGACAACAGCACTGGTACTGGTACTGAACGAGCGCTACCTTTCTCAGCCTCGGCGGCAGGAGAGCAGCAGTAACAGGGACTGCAGGAGATCTGCGTCTCAGCGCTGTGTGTGTGATGAAGAGCAGGAACAGGAGCACGGCCGCCGTCCCGCACCTCCAAAGCCTGAACCAGGAGGACAAACACAAAAATAATTACACAAGGCTCACAAGGTTGAAATGATTCACTGAAACCTGTGTGTGTTTGTACCTTCTCCTCCTCTCTCCCCCGGTCTTCACAGATGAAGACGTTCTCCAGCTCCTGGTTAACACCGTCACCATAGCTGGGCATTCGACACATGACGGGTCTGGAAATGACCGTATTAGAGGAGGATGCCGAGAGCCGCTTTGGCTGAGAAATAAAAAGCACCAGTAACCTGATTAATGTCAAAGTCTGAATTTATATGTACAGGTTAATCTCACAAAAACAATCAGCTTTAAATTTTACCCCAAAAGATAAAAAGATTTGCTTAAAAGAAAAAGAAGATTGTTTTTAGGATCTTTATGGTTTTTCATATCGGACGTTTTGCATACATTATAATTTTCTGTATTATATATATAAAAAAAAAAAACACACAGTACATATATATACATAGAGGTGCCCAGACTTACTAATATGAAGGACCAAAAAGCATATGTTGCATTATATCTACTTATATATAATGTACCTATTATATATAATGTACCTATTATATTATATTATATTATATTATATTTAAAATTTTTAATTTAAAAAATATATATTATTATTTTAAATCAAATTCAAATTGTTTTCTACATTTTAATGGAAAATTTAAACACAAAATGTTACAACGAAAATATAAATTATATATATAAAAAAAAAAGATATGCTTTAATGGAATGTTTTTTCCCCCCTACTTTTTTTCTTTTCTTTTGTGATATATATTATGGGCTAAATAAAAACAGCTCGTTTGTTTGTTTGTTTTACAGAATTGAAACAGATTTTAAAAAACGTGAAAACTTGACATTCATCTGATGTCGTTTTAAATACAAATCAATTAAATACAAATATTACCTTTTAAAGAAATTAATAGTAAAGATGTTTAGAAAGTATCCAAATATGTTTTATATAATTTAAACAGATTTTTAAAAAAAATTATAGAATTAATTTTTTTTTACATCTATCAGTTGACTTTCTGATGACAAATCGTTTAAATATTTGGGGTCAATATAATATTTTTTTTAAGAAAGATATTTATCATATAAAACATATATATATATATATATATTTTTTTTTTTTCAAATAAATGCTATTCCTTTGAATGCCACTACAGGAATAAAACACATATATATATAAAAAAGAAACAAGTTATTTTTCACCATATGTCTTACCACATTAATGATTAAAACAATTGCAACCTTGCTGAGTAATAAGAGACTTTCAAAATCATTTTAAAAATCTTACCAACCCCAAACTTTTATACACAGTACTACAGTTCAAAAGTAAAACCTTTTTCTGATTACAAAACCCCTAAATTCTGAAGATGACTGCATACAGTAACAGTATAACCCTAGGAAATCGATGTACAGTACCTGGGCCGGATTCAGATGCATCACTTCTTCTTTCTCCTTGATACTGCGGCTTCCCTGCAAACTGCGCTGGAGCTGCTGACGGAGTTTTGCAATCTGGAAATCACATTTTTACCATCAGCAAAAGATAGGATGAAAAAAACACAGTGACACAAAATCTAAGCTCAAGTCCTACAGCCCTAGACCAGATGACTGCTGTATACTAGATGACATGACCTACAATTAACTAAATATAATAGCTGCATCTAACCAAACATTGTTTATATTGCCACAGCTTGGGATTCCCAACCTGACTTTGCAAGTGTACAAGAGCTAATAATGGCAAGTCAAGACATAATGTGTGGGTATGTTTGAGGATCGTTATGGGAAAAGAGGCTAATTATACGCCCAAAGTATGTCTATAAACACATTACCAGCCATCACTTGAAACACTTTTCATGTCTATGTGTATTTTCATGCACACCTCTATGAGATGGTCAGCGCTGCCCCATGATGCCGAGCGTTTGTGCACGTTGACCTCTCCTTCATCCTCAGTCCAAAAGCCAGGAGTCTGCAATAAACATGGTAAAAACATGGTTATAACACATTCACCATGTAAATGCTGACTAGCTTGTTATGGCTTATACAGAATATATTCTTGAAGTCATGTGACCTACATATGTGCATTTTTCATAAAACAACAGGATATTTGTGGGTGGCAAACAGCAAGTGTGTCGCTTTGACCGAGACCACAACACAACGGTGAACAAACACCCGGAGCTACAGACAGCCACAGAAGATGGACCATATGCACCACAAATAAGAGCATCTTTTTCCAGATACTCGCTTTTGATTGAACCTGCAGGTGTCATGTTGCAACTTGAACTTCCAGGATGTCTTGAATGTCTTCTGTTTTGTGGTATGCCAGCTGATAAACTTCTAAGTAACTTCTAAGGTGAAGGGTGGAGGAATATTTAGAAATGTGAAAACTGTTTTAGTACATGTAATAAGAGACAATTATAAAATGCTTTCACATATGGATAAAAAAAATAGAAGAAAGTAAGCAAGTCATACTGGTTTGTAACGACATGAACCGTGTGGAAAAATAAGTACAGTACACCTTTGTACACTTTTGAAAATAATAAACTAAAATAAACTTCAATGTAATTTCTATTGCGATGTCATGTATTTTATATATACAGTGTTACAGTGAAATCTCTTAAATAGGACCTGCCTTACAAAGTGAAGTAGACCAAAAGATCCTCAAAAGTTAGACATCATGACGAGATCCAAAGAAATTCAGAAACAAATGAGAAAGAAAGTAATTGAGATCTATCAGTCTGGAAAAGGTTATAAAGCCATTTCTAAAGCTTTGGGACTCCAGTGAACCACAGTGAGAGCCATTATTCACAAATGGCAAAAACATGGAACAGTGGAGAACCTTCCCAGGAGTGGCTGGCCGACCAAAATTACCCCAAGAGCACAGCGGCGACTCATCCAAGAGATCACAAGAGAACTGCAGGCCTCACTTGTCTCAGTTAGAGTCAGTGTTCATGACTCCATCATAAGAAAGAGACTGAGCAAAAATGGTCGAAAACTGCTGCTGAGCAAAAAGATTATAAAGGCTCGTCTCAGTTTTGCCAGAAAACATCTTGATGGTCCCCAAGACTTTTGGGAAACTACTCTATGGACTGACGAGACAAAAGTTGAACTTTTTGGAAGGTGTGTGTCCCATTACGTCTGGCGTAAAAGTAACACCACAATTTAGAAAATGAACATCATACCAATAGTAAAATATGGTGGTGGTAGTGTGGTGGTCTGGGGCTGTTTTGCTGCTTCAGGACCTGGAAGACTTGCTGTGATAAATGGAACCATGAATTCTGCTGTTTACCAAAAAATCCTGACGGAGAATGTCTGGCCATCTGTTCATGACCTCAAGGTGAAGCGAACTTGGGTTCTGAAGCAGGACAATGATCCAAAACACACCAGCAAGTCCACCTCTGAATGACTGAAGAAGAACAAATTGAAGACTTTGGAGTGGCCTAATCAAAGTCCTGACCTGAATCCTACTGAGATGCTGTGGCATGACCTTACAGGGGTCATATAATGCCCTATTTACATAAGTTGATATGATTCTTTAGGGTCTTAATGAAAAGTCTGTAACATAGTTTGTTTAAAATTTCTCCATGGTAGTGTAAAAAACACATTTTTTACCCAGTCAAAAACATCTCTTTTCAAAACACGCTGGTTAATGAGCTCTGCTGACCCTGCCTCTCTCTTCCATCTGCTCTCTGAGAGACTGTTTACTTTAAACAGGGGGTCTGAGGTAAGACACAAGTCCAGCCTGAGCTGAATCGCTGCTGTCAATCAAACAATGGTGGAAGGGGCCTACGACCGTGTGACGTCACATGGTCAGACGGCTCGATTTGAGAAAGGGGAAAACATTTAACGAGATAAAAAATTTGTTATTGATTTTTATCATTATAAGGTTGTTGTGTACAAACACTGCCAAAACACATTTAATTTCAAACAACTTGTAAAAAGTGCATGTAGCATTATATGACCACTTTAAAAAGGTGGTTCATGCTCGAAAACCCTCCAATGTGGCTGAATTACAAAATTCCTCCACAGAGCGCTGTAACAGACTCATTGCAGGTAATCACAAACATTTGATTGCAGTTGTTGCTTCTAAGGGTGGCCCAAGCAGTTATTAGGTTTAGGGTGCAAACACTTTTTCACACAGAGACATGTAGTTTTGGATTTTGTTTTCCCTTAATAATAAAAACTGCATGTTCTGTTTACAAAACAGTAATGCAAAATGTTATTACAATATAAAATAATGGTTTCCATTTTAAAACTCTTTAAAATAAAATGGATTTCTATGATGCAAAGCTGAATTTCCATTAGCCATTACTCCAGTATACAATGGAATATGGAATGCAATGTCATGTATTTAACACACACACACACACACACACACACACACACACACACACACACACACACACACACACACATATATATATATATATATATACATTCCCAGTGCAAATAACTTTTACTGTACCTTATGATTACACTTAAAATTATAGATAAATAAATAAAATTCTTCGTTTTTCTAGTGCAAATGCCTAAAGCTTCTTAAATTATTATACATTTACTTGAGAAGCAAACTTACATAAGTTTTGTTTTAAGAGAAAATGATCAATATTAACATTATGATTTAAATATGAACAAAAATCTGCCAATGGGCTCAGAAAAATTTACTTAATTTAAAGGAAAAACTGTTTTCTTATCCCATTTACAGATATTTGATTGTCACCTAATGTTGTTCAGTTTATCAAAAAACAAACTAAAGTGAAGATGCATACAGTATATTCAATTTGCATGTAAATGTATCTTGTTTTAAAAATGTTTAGATATTTGCATTAGAAAACCAAGCCAAAATACAGAGGAAGATATTCATATTTTTCAGTGTATGCAACATTTAATGCCATGTCTTTATGTATTTAAGACTTTTTGGTCCACTTTTAAGGCCTTAGTTTATAGAAGGGTGAACTGAAGCCCTGTTTGTAATATTACCTGAAAGTAGTATTTGAAAATATACTTTTATAAGTATAGAGACGCAAATCTTTTTCACAAATGTAAATTTTTGGGTGAACTATCCCTTTAAGGAAGTAAACCGGGTCAATTCTGATTTGATGTTGACTGAAGAAAACAATCCAACAGAAGTTTTTAAACACCCATCATTAATTCGCCAAGCACTTTAAACAATGGCAAAAGCTGTTGCTGTCAACAAAGAGCCACGGCGTGCTTCTGCGGCATGAAGAGAGAAGTTGAGAGAAACGGGCTGATTTTGACATTCTAGGCCGCTCCGGGAGCACGAGGCCTCCGCGAGCCGGATCAGACATTAGCATATGTATGGATCTCACTGCAGGCAGCTCAGTGCAGGCACACAAAGAGCTGTCGGAGAGCGCCAGGTGGTGCAGAGACACACAGCCATGTGCTCTCCAGCCTTAGGTAGTGTGTGCACACACCTACACAGACACACACACAGAGCGACAGGTGCAAACTACTGCACCTCCAGAAAGAATTCACTCCACACAACGCCAGCCAGAGCTTTCTATAACGGCAGACTGCCACGAAACATCGGCCTTTTGTGATGGCTTTGTTTCAGGAGAGGCGAGGGGGTCTCAGCGGAGCTTAACCACAGAGTGCTCAAAGACTTCATGATACTAATGAATAAAGGAAACTAAACCCAGTAAGAATAAACCTCATTACACAGATGAACATTTCGACCAGTCAGAAGCAGTTCAGCTAACGAGAAAAACCGGCCTTCAGTATACACTGTCTGGCTCCAAATCAAATGTACTTACTTAAGAGACATTTCTGGTCTTATTGAGAATTATTTATCAGTGCACTTTTCTTTTAGATATTGCAAAAAAAAAAAATTGTTTATTAATGCATATTATTTAAGATATTAAAAAAGAAATTTATTCATTGGTGCACAGTATTTTAGTTATTAAGAAAAAATATATAATTTGCATCACCTCTGCAGCGGATAAAGTTACTTTTTTCAAACTTTTTTTTTTTTTTTTACTTTTCCTTTTCAAATATTAAATGTACTGAAAATGCCTCTATAAATCAATATATTTTAAATATGTTTTCCATGATATTTATTTTTCACAATTAATATTTACAATTCTAAAACATGCAAATATCTTTTAAAAACAAAATGTAAATAATATGCATACACATACATTAATAATTTTCCGTTCTACATTATAAATCAATAAATCCATCCCTGATCGATAAAACTGACATGTTTTATTTAATACCCTATTTAACTTGGAAATACAGCAGATTATGGAAGTGAAATTGGTTTTTCATGCTGATTCATTGTGTGTGAATTACCTAAATAACAATGTCATTGCAATAAAATATGAAATGTCAAATTAAGAGTCATTTATTTTAAAGAAAGAAGCACTTTGGTCATTTTGTGTTTGTGCAATACTAGAATTACATAACCTTACATAACATGATGAAAACAGTACAGTTAGTTCTGAGAAAAAGTTATCATTGTATCAATGATATTTTAATAATGTTTTGTTATCAGTGGCATTCCGACATTAAGTGTAATGTCTCTAGTCGATTCATCAGTACACAAAATTCCAAATAATACACCATTGTCTTTGTAATCTTTCATCAAAAACTGAATCATCTGCACCATCTCTGCAACAAATTTCCTTTTCCATTTACGTCACTGGCCTCTTATTTTTCAGCTCTCTTGGCTCTATTCTATAATGTAACGCCCACTTTTTCATAAATAAATTCCTGATGATACAATCAACATATTGTCTTGTTTAATATCCTGTTTAATTTCATTTCTGATTATGGAAAGCAAAGTGGTTGAGAACAACATTTCATGCCGATTTGTCTCATTATCTAATATCATTGCATTAAAACACTTTTCAAGCATTCATTTCATAAAACTATGATTTTAAATGCAAAAACCATTGAAATTACATTTTAAATGACTATTTGGTCACTCTCTGTTTGTAACACATCAGTATTAGTACTGTAAGTCATTGAGTGTAGTTAGTTCTGACAAAAAGGCCTTATATCAATGGTTTGCAGATGCAGCTTGATTGATATGTTGTCTAATGCAGTGATATTCAGACACTGTAGTTATCAGATTAGTTTAGGGGTTACTATGTGAAGTGTCAATCAAACTGTATGTGACATTGACTCACCTGTGTGGCTTTATCACTCATACAGGATGCCTGGGGTCGGTACGGCTCTCGCGGCCACTGTCCAATTAGGTACTGCTCAGGCAGCTTGTCCGATGAGGGCGGCTGTCGACTGGCTGATCGAGCTTGCGAGAAAAAAAGAGGTGTTTTGGATTATCTACTGTATGCAGAGGACAGTGATATGAGACATTACTGCAGTGCGGTGACAGAGAGGAAGTTGGTGGGTGTCACTGGAAACTGATGAGCTTTTGCCTGTACTGTCATAATGGTACTGAAACAGAACAAGAACAGATTGTATTTATGATGGAATGGAAGTAACAGAAACTTGATGTTTACATTTTCTGATGGAAATTTGACTAATGTTTGACCATGCAAAACACACTTGCTTACAGGTCTAATTCAAGTCTGATGATAGCCTGATCTCTCCATATATTTGCATGACAATGCACGACATATTATATATATATATATATATACAGTATATATATATATATATATATACAGTATATATATATATATATATATATATATATATATATATATATATATATATATATATATATATATATATATATATGTATATATATGTATACAGTGGGGCTCGAAAGTTTGGGCACCCCTTGCAGAATCTGTGAAAATGCGAGTAGTTTTAAAAAAATAAGAGAGATCATACTAAATGCATGTTATTTTTTATTTAGTACTGTCCTGAGTAAGATATTTTACATAAAAGATATTTACATTTAGTCCACAAGACAAAAAATTGCTGAATTTATTAAAATAACCCCACTCGAAAGTTTGGGAACCCTTGGTTCTTAGTACTGTGTTCTGTTACCTGATGATCTTCGTCTGTCTTTCTGTTTTGTGATGGTTGTGCATGAGTCCCTTGTTTGTTCTGAACAGTTAAACTGAGAACTGTTCTTCAGAAAAATCTTTAAGGTCCTGCAGATTCTTCAGTTTTCCAGCATCTTTGCATATTTGAACCCTTTCCCGCAGGGACTTTATGATTTTGAGATGCATCTTTTCAGACTGAGGAAATTTGAGGGACTCAAACACAACTATTTAAAAAGATTCAAATATTCACTGATGCTCCAGAAGGAAACAAGATGCATTAAGAGCTGGGGGTGAAAACTTTTGGAATTTGAAGATCAAGGTAAATTGTACTTAATTTGTGTACCGGGAAACATACAAGTATCTTCTGTTGCTTACAAAGGGCAGAACTAAATGGGAAAAATTTTTATTTCAACAAAATAAGACAAATTTGGCCATCTTCATCGTGTTCAAAAGTTTTCACCCCCCAGCTCTTAATGCATCTTGTTTCCTTCTGGAGCATCAGTGAATGTTTTTTTTTTTTGTCTTGTGGACTAAATGTTAATATCTTTTATGTACAATATCTTACTCAGGACAGTACTAAATAAAATATAACATGCATTTAGTATGATCTCTCTTATTTTTTGAAAATTACTCGCATTTTCACAGATTCAGCAAAGGGTGCCCAAACTTTCGAGCCCCACTGTATATACATATATAATATGTTATAAATAAAACAATAAATTAATATAATATAATAAACACAATATAATATAATGAACCATTGCAATGTAGAATACACTAGAATACAACTTTTTTGATTAAACGTGTTCATGCATATATATATATATATATATATATATATATATATATATATATATATATATATATATATATATATATATATATATATATGTTTTGCTGTAGTGTGTCAGTAGTAAATATCAGTTTCCATTTCCAAACATTATTTTTGCCCTTAATTCTAATAATCCAGTGAGATTTTTGTTTGCACAAGGAGTTTGACAAGAGATCTGATCGCAACACAGAGATCTGTCTGGAATAACATGAAGAAACAGAACAAACTGAGACAGACTCAATTCAGAAGAACTATGGCAATGTCTCCAAGACACTTCAAGAAACCTACCTGCAAAGCTACTAGGACAAAAGCTTTTTTAATGCGTAGTGTGGTCACACCAATTGTTGATTTAATTTAATTAAGTTAATAGAAGGTAATAATTAATAAAATCGATTTATGGCATTATTTTTGACAACATCTTCACTTTACAGCATTTTTACACAAGTGCCTAAAACTTTGGTCACTTAGGATTAAAGTGTCTACTAAATGACTAAAAGTATATGTAAAGATATTAACCGAAATGAACTAATTGACTACAAATGAGTGTTCTCACATGAAAGTAACCCTCTGAGGACACACAAGGAGGAAATGAAACGAAGTGAAACAGCTCACAGTGAAACCCACATACATGTACACACATGCACCAACAGCTGAAATTCAAAACAACTCGCTTGCATGCAGCCCACAGAGTGATTCCTGTGAGTGTTTGCTCTTTGCTCCAGCTCTGCAAACACAAATGTCAAAGCCTATGCAAAAGAGCCAACATAATGGCACTGTCGGTTTACCCTCTTCTCATTGTTTTACACCATTGTACTGAAAGAAAACAACTCAGCAAGTGACACTCATTATCAGACGTGTTGCAGCACGGCCGGTTACAGTTCAGGCCTAGAACACTGAAGCGGTCTGAATGATAACCATCAACTCTGAAACATTTTCAGCCCAGTACACACACCTTTTCTCAATACACTTGTTGGGGGACGGCTATGCTACATTCACTTGCAGATTGCAGAGAGGCAGCTGCAAGGTCTTTGTGTGAAGGAGAAGCGTTTCAAATGCAAATCTACACAAGCATCAGGCACTCCATGAGGACGGGAGATCTGAGCTGTCCGACTGAATAGTTACAGCCTGCCTGGCCAGAACCATTTAGACAGTAGTAGTTTACTCATATAAGAACGGGATGTAAAAATGTGAATGACTGTCAAGACCGTGTTTTGGAAATAATTTGCTGATCTTGCACAATTAAACACTTGTGAACAATTGGTTACACAATGAAACCCGAGTAGATGGCCATGTTCAGAATGGTATACCAACTTACTAACTGTATACAGTAGTGCAAAACACAACGCCATTATAAATGTCTCCAAAAACAATGTGCTACATTGTTGTCACATGACATTGCATGTTTAATTCATCAAGTAGTATGAAGTTATGGTGCATTCAAGTCATGTCAGAAAGACTGTATTTATGAGTTGAATGTCTGTGAACACTACCAGCATGTCATAATTACTGGAGAACTATCTTTAAGCCCTGAGTTTCCAAGTTTGGGGCATGTCAGTGAGAAACCATGCCAGTTGTAATAGCTGCAGCCTCTGTATTAATGGTAAATGTGAATCTTTCTTTTTTTCTTCTTTTTTTCTTTTACATAGAATTAGCAAAGCAGCATGTACAAAATTTTGTACTATACAATAAAGAAGGAATATATAACAATTTAATGTACAGCAACTTCAGAAATTGAATAAAAGTTTTTTTGAAGAAGTTAATAGTTAATTTTTTGTACAAAAGGTTACCCTTTTGTAGAAAAGGGTCAGATGGTAATTACTGAAAAATAAACCATTATATCTAAATAAAATCTCGATTTTATATGTGATAACGATCATATGATTGTATAATATCTTAATTATTACACGGCTACCTGTCAAATAAACAAATAAATGAACATGGAATATTGATATTTTATGCAGCTTAGCATTACATTGCACAGCTATGTAGAAAATCAATTGACTGGGACATTGTTCGATTATGAAGTATAGCATAATTACTATGAGATATAAATGTCAAAAGCAACTATTGACCAATCAGAATCAAGTCCAGGGAGCAGTGCAATAAAAAGAAAATATATGATAGTTTACAAAATGGTTCATAAAGTGGTCTGTGGTTCATACGATATTTGAACATTTTATGGTTGAATGACAATGTATGGTTCTTTCTTACAAAGAAAGAAAGAAATAAATAAAGAAAGAAACTTACATGGCCATAAAACTTAACAAGTCAATGAACTGATGTTTTTGTTACAGAAACATACTGTACGTACACTAACACACACACACACACACAAAGTTGCAGTCTTTATCTGAAGGTCTTGAGATCTCTCGATGGTCACAGAAATGTGCCGTTGGACTGGATCTGGGTCTTGGTGGGTCTAGGTTTGGTTTGGGTGTTATCTCTAACTATAATATACAATACAATGACTTTAAATCATTCCTTATTTTATTTGTACGGGATCTGGCTATTCTACCAAACTGTTCTTGAATGTTTCTGAATGTAAGTAAATCTGTATTAAATGACACTGGGCTTATAAAAAAAATGACTTAAGGCTATAATAAACAACATTGGGGGGAATCAGTGTGAGAGATGCAGTTCAATCGAGCTCACGTTAAATATGAATTATATGCCTACGCAAATTAACAACAAACTCAATAATTTAAGTTAAAAGAGGTTTAAATTACAAATGCATTATGTATTTACAAATTCAGGTGTTGCTTTTACTGTTTTCATAACTTGTGAAAATAAAGCTTACCTCTCCCTGCTGTTATAAAGTGATTCTCTGATGGGATCCTGGTGGGCTTAGTGATTTGTTTCATGTTTTCAGCATGTGATGATGATGATGATGATGATGATGAAGGACTTCTGCTGTTTCTTGAAGAGAAGAATGACGTGGATGATCACTCCATCTCAGAGGGACACTGTTAGAGACAGGCTGAAGTCTGTTGCACTTAGTGTGTATTTGTGCACGAGATGCAATAATAAACTCCAGAACGAGAACTGAAAATGTGTTCATGCGAAAAGCCGAGTTATTATTACACCTCGCTTCCTCTTAACCTACTGTGCGCCCACGAGCCTGTCGTTCCCAGTAAAACTCTGAATCAAAGTGGACGCAAAGTTCAGAAGCAGGTCCAAACTCTCTGCGCTGACAGATGTGTAGCAGTAAAGGAAGTGGGCGGGAAGAAGGAACTCGCACGCTGAATCTGATTGGAACAGAGAGCAGCGACGCTCGTTCCTCATTGGCTTATGCGTTCCATCTTACAACGAAGAACCAATGAGATCGCTTCTGGGGTGGAGTTTAGTTTTGTGTGGAAAACAAGCATTTTGCCTTAGAGCTGTGGAATGTTTTATGTTGTCTCATATTCTGAACAGAGAAAGTGTAGGAGGTTTATATATATATATATATGAATTATCTTGAAGGTATAGTTACAGCCATAGCTCAAAAGTGAATTGGATGTATGACTGCAATGTATTTTGCAGAACAAAATGGGAAAGTCTCAACAAGTAATGTTAACCACATACCATATTTTACCATATTACTCATGAATCCCCAAAAAGCTAAGCAGAAAAACACTAGAAATGTCCCAGAAGAGAACCCATTTCTCCAAAATGCTAATGGGTGTTTCTGGTCTAAGGACTGCAAACTTAATGGCTTCATTGTCATGAAAATGTCATAATGGAAAAAAGAAAAAAAAAATTATAGTCCTAAAATATAGGTCTAAAATAGACTTTTCTGGGTGAACTGTGACTCAGACACACTTGTACTCCTTTTGCTTTTTTTATATACAATAAGTAAAGACTTGAAACTTGAATTGAACAGTGTGTAATAATCTGTATTAATCTAACTGAAACAAACAAAAAATTATCATACTATGAAAACATTACACTATAAAATCATTATTTAGTTGCATAAATAAAATACTGCATTCAAAACTCCTTCAAATTTTTTTTTAATAACATTAATAATCGATGCAAGATCTTTTTGCTTTTCAAAAAATAAAGACAAAATCATATAAATAGTTAGAAAGTTAAGTTGTTGCATTGATTGTGCAATATATTAAGGTACGCATTACAAAACAGCATTAACCTTTGGATCCAAAAAACAGAAATAATGTTAAACCATCCTTAAAAACAAAAATCACTTTGTGTTATTTGTTAAAAGCAATTTTTAAAACAAACTGAATAGACACTTTACTACTTTCCATTGAAGATCATTTGACCTGAATTATGGATCTCTAACAAATCAAATTTTCAACAGCTGACTGAGGTCCAGTGTGGTATATGGAGTAAAATGCAATAAATACAGAAAAATAAAACAATATAAATTGCTAAACTCAAAGGCAAGTAGTGAAAGTAGTTATGGACCGTGTTAAAGCACTTTTTAAGATTATAAACAAAACATTTCTTACATGCATTCAAACTCCTCAGGTTAAATTACTGTGGTATCTCTTTCCCTGTCTCTAAAGTTGGTACTGAAATAGTTTTATTCATAGAACCTCCAGATACTGGACCAGAAATGCATAGGTCAGACATTCACATGGATTGTCTCTTGAGAAGGTCAGATGTCTGAGAAAACACAACTGTCTGTGGGTGGGCTAGTGAGTTAATCATGGGTAACATAATCCTAACAATTTAACCGCTTTAGTTCCTGTGACAATAGAGCACCTGTCATCAACCTCAATATCAGTGAGGTGTGCAGATCACTTCAGAAAAGACACATATGCTCGTCTTTAACTTTGCCATCATCACTTACAGTACTAATGTTGTAGTAATGTGTGAGGTTTAGGTCAGAAAGGCCTTTATACACTATCAGAAGGCACCAGGTTGCCTGTGGTGTCCAGCTGCATGCATTTACAGGTGCAGGCCGAAACAGGACACTCACTGTGATCTCTGAAAGAAAAGACAATATAATTGCACTTAAAATGTTAAAGTTTAAACTATACACTACAGTTCAAAGGATTGGGGTTGGAAAGATTTTTTTACATTTTTGAAAGACGTCTTTTATGTTCATCAAGGCTACTTTTACATTGGTTAAAAATACAGTAAAAACAGTAATATTGTGAAATATTATTACAATATTCAAATGTATTTTAAAATGCCATTTATTAATGTGATGCGCAGCTGAATTTTCAGCATCATTACTCCAGTCGTCAGTGTCACATGATGCTTCAGAGATCATTCTAATATGCTGATTTGCTGCTGAAGAAACTAATATTTTGCATAATTTTTTTTGTGGAAATTGTGATTTTTATTTTTTTTTCTTCAGCATGCTTTGATAAACAGAATGTTCAAAATAATTTATTTGGAATAGAAATCTTTTGTATCATTATAAATGTCTTTACTGTCATTTTGAATTAAAAGTATTAACTAAAAAAGTATTTGTGACCCTGGACCACAAAACTAATCTTAAGTGTAAATTTTTCAAAAATGAGATTTATACAACAAGCTTGTATGGATGTATGGTTTATTAGGATCGGACAATATTTGGCCGAAATACAACTATTTGAATATCAGGAATCCATTTAAAATCCAAAATTAGAAAAAAAATTTAATTAGAAAATCACCTTTAAAATTGTGCAAATTAAATTCTTAGCAATGCATAATGCTAATCAAAAATGAAGTTAATATTAACATTTGCAGTAGGAAATGTACAAATTTTTTTCATGGAACAAGATCTTTACTTAATATCCTAATGATTTTTGGCATAAATTTGGCATTTTGTCATTAAAATCAACACGTTTGACCCATATAATGTATATTTGGCTATTGGATACATTAGTGTATTTGGATTTATAAGGTCATCAAAAAAATGGCACAATACGGGGGGAGTATGACTCTTACCTAAACCAGCTGAGCATGTGACCCGCGTGACCACCGTGCCGGCAGTTGTGACACCAGGTGAACCAGTTATTAAACTGTGCGAGTTTTTTGTCTCGTGTGAGATCGGCTTTTTCATCAGCTTTTCCTGTGCCTGATAAGATGGATGAGATGAGTCTGACAGTGAACGGAACATGTTGAAATTATGGTATCATATATCAAGAAAAACTTGTAATGATCCGTCTGTTACCTGGGCAGCTGGACACAGGGGTGCCCATGTTCATTAAGCAGAGGGCACAGCGTGGAAGTGGTTTACGACAGCCAGGGCAACTGGTGACCTTTGACTTGGTGGGTGAACCGCTGACCCCGTACTGACTGAATCCACGGCCCTGATGAGGCATCGCTGAGCAGCTGTATGATATAGACTTTCCACAGAAGTTACAGCTCACAAACACCTGCACAGAGCATATGATAAGCAACCAGATTAAAGAAGAAAAATCATCAAAAACTACATAAAAACAAAATGTTCCCATATGTATGGTACAAAGAATTATATAAATTCATGAAACAGATTAACTAAACATCAAAGCTAGGGATGCACCAATAAATATAAACATTATTATAAATATTATAAATCACTGAAATATTTTATATATATATATATATATATATATATATATATATATATATATATATATATATATATATATAAACATTGTTTATAATATTTATAATTAATATTTACTTTCACAATTTTACTGTTATTACAAAAATAGAAGAAATCAGAAATAGCCATCATAAAAATTTAAGATTAGGTATCAAAAGTTATGTTAATTCATATTTTACCTAAATATTCAAGCTAGGGATGCAATCTCAATCTATCTCAATCAATATACAGTATTGTTACAGTATTTGCAATATTTAAGAAAAACTAGCATATATATTTATACACACGCACACACACACACACACATTGCCCAATCAGATCAATAAATTAAAATCACTAATACTGAACGATACAGATTTGTCAGTGATTATATCATGCATCTGTAACCAATACATAACAACTGCCAGAAATAAAAACAACAACTTGATTCTTGCCTGTGCAAGCGGTTTTGAGCTGGGATCCAATTTGCTCCTATGAATGTCAAATTCAGCCCGTTTATGCCAAAACCTCCAGGCGTCCAACAGGTTGCGATAGTTCTCGATCCAGCACTGCACCCGAGGGTCCTTCAGCACCTCTCCTGGGGTGCCCTGTCATCACAAACACCACATAAATCTACATTAACACACTCATCTGAAAATTGTGAGGTAGACCTCAATCCACAGGAGTTTTCTTGGTTTAACAACACTCAGTCACGCTTCTTTGCCTTCTTTGCATTTCTCTTCTCTAGCTTGCTTTCTAGTCTAGTTGTCTAATAAACCTACCGATGTATATTACAAATATATGTTGACTCAGCTTTTGCTTGTCTTTTTTAAGTCGCTTTGGATGAAAGAGTGTGCTAAATGCAAAAATTTACAACAATTAGATTCATCTTATACATCCATCTAATGAACATCTTAATTTGTTTGCTTTTAGCTTTTCATATATTACTGCTTCTGTAATATACACTACTGTCAAAAAATTTAGGGTAAGATTGCTCTGACAGAAATTAATAAAAGACACTAGACACAAAAGATTGGAGTAATGATGCTGAAAATCCATCACAGTTTTGATCACAGGATTCACATTTACATTTATGCATTTAACAGATGCTTTTATCCAAACGACTTACAGTGCATTCAGGTTATACTTTGTTTTCAGTATGAGTAACTGCATTTTAAAATACAATCAAATACAAAACAGTTTTTTTTTCATGTAATATTATTTCACAATATTACTGTATTTTGGTCAAATAAATGCAGCTTTAGTGAGCATAAGAGATGTCTTTCAAAAGCATCAAAAATGAACTGACCCCAAACATCCATCCATCCGAGAGCTGATCAGTCTCTTATGTATCAGTATTTATCACGTATTGTTCTATTTCTGGACATTCACTTACTTTGAGCATGCAGAAACTGGCCGTCTGCACGTCTCCGGTTCGGTCTACATAACTCTCCATGAGATCCACTCCGTCTTTCGTCAGTCCTGTCAGCAGGATGCCCTCCAGATTACCAGCCTCCTTCATCTCATTGGTCAGCTTGTCTATGTAACGAGGCAACTTAAGGGAGGAAAAATGACAGTGTATTATATACACAGTAGTGCACGATGAGCTAAACTCAGGGGTGAGCGAGTCTTACCTGAGTGTCATTTAGAAACATACACGCAAATGCCACCCTGTCCCTGACAGCCACACGACTCTCATACTAGAAAACACAAAACACACTTTTATTAAACAACTAACCTTCATATACATCAACTACAATTGCATATTTAAAATTCGGTGCAATACTGAATATTCTTTTAATCACTATACTCTGATTCGTTTTTTTTTATTGACATACCAAGACGGCATCAAAGGCGCCAGGTTCACTGGTGAGGAAGGCAAACATGATACACAGATACGGCTTCTTCAGCTGGAGTCTGAGAGAGCTGCACATCTCTCTCCACAGGGAGTTCTTCTCATCAGTGTATCCCGACAGAGCCATGGCCACCACGTTCAGGTTCAGATCACCTGAGCACCACATCAAGGAAACGCAAAACAAGATTTGCATTCGCACATTTTCAAGATCAAGGTTATTATAGTTAACTAAAACTAAAACAAAACATTTCTGGTACTTAAAATAAAATAAACATGAACTGAACTAAAAATAAATAAATGTTGTTTACTTGAAGTACTAAAATAAACTAAAACTAACAAATAAATAAAAAAACAACTAAAATTGAAGTTCAATTAATATATATGAGTGTGTGTGTGTGTGTGTGTGTGTGTGTGTCTGAAAATATAAAATATAATAAAAATATGGTGGGATGGATGGATGGATGGATGGATATAGATAGATAGATAGATAGATAGATAGATAGATAGATAGATAGATAGATAGATAGATAGATACATAGATAGATAGATACATAGATAGATAGATAGATAGATAGATAGATAGATAGATAGATAGATAGATAGATAGATAGATAGATAGATAGATAGATAGATAGATCATTTTGTGTTCAAAGGAAGAAAGAACAATATATGCTGTTTAGATGAGTGCAAACAAAACAATGCAGAGACAAACACCTTATGGCAATAGGTGTAAAAAAAAACACACGCTTTATAAATAATATAAAAGATTAGATCTGTTTCCCAAAGCCAAACAAAATTATGCTTAAAACACAAAACAACGGGCAATTCTGAACGATAAGGAAACAGCTCCATATGCCGTATGCATCCATGGCTTTAGGGAATTTAATATTAAACAGCTGTCATTGTGTAATGTGAGCAACACTTTTATCATTTTGTCAGTATATAAGGATCAATTTTGATTGTAAACAGGCAGCTGATGGCTGTCTAGCCTGGATTTCACACAGTGCTTCTTACATTCATCCGAGGACAGGAGTTCCTGTAAATCCCCTTGAGGAACATGAACATCTATCCCCTATATAAATAAGCTATTCAAAATTGTTCATGTCATTTCCAATTTAAATAACTCCCTGCTAGAGATACATTTTATATCTTTATCAGCCAATAGAGGTGTTTTATTTCATGTGCACATATCAGGCTTTATTTTCATCAATTCATACTGTGGATGTTTATTATATATCTAGTTATGCATCTTTTTAGTATGCATCATATTTTGAAACATGTACAGAACGGACTTTTATGGTCAACATTAAAGAAGTAAAAACAGTAGCAAAGTAGCACACATTTATAATATTGGCCATCATATGCTTAAAAAATGTTTGGCAGTAGTTAAAAAAATTTGGACATGGCATTCACATATCCAGGAAACATTTTTACCTAAATTAAGAGGCGATAGAAATAGAAATTTATATTTTATATCAGGGTAATTATCATGAATTAAAACTAAAACAAGAAAAAATGCACAAAAAAAAAAATGCACAAAAAAAAAATGCACAAAAAAATAATAATAATAATAATAAAAAATAATAATAATAATAATAAAAAAATAAAAAATAAAAAATAAATTATATATATATATATATATATATATATATATATATATATATATATAATTTTTTTTAGTTCAAGTTAAAGTACTAAAATAACTAAAATTAAATTAACTAAATCTAATAAATACAAATAAATAAACACCATGTCCTTCATATCAGATGTTATATATTTAAATATAAATTAGATTTTTAATGCATAATATGTTTTTTTTTTTTTTTGCAGTACAGGAACTTTTTCAGGAAAGTGTGGTTAACTGGCATAAAAATTATGTAATTGTTTTTGCTGTAAAATATAATTCCTTTATTTGGGGGGTGGGCATTGACCATGTTTTGTGAGTTTTCTAGTCACTGTCACTGGCTGTACAGTGTCCCTCCAGTCCAGTCCAGTCCTGTACCTTTCTCTGCTGAAGCTCCTTTGTTAAGAATCTGAATGGCCCGTCGGATGTCCAGGTTAAAGAGAGCGACAGCAGCAGCTCTCTCCCACTCGCCCTCCTGCTCCAGAGACTTCAGGAAGGGCTCCACATCGATGTCGGGCCCTCGACTGATCCAGCCACACAGCTGCAGAGCCAGACTGCGCTCCTCGCTGTGGTACCGCAGTACATCGGTCTGTCTGTCTGAACCTGACCAGCAGCGCAGGGTCTCTGTAGTGCCTGAGAGAGAGACATGTCTTTAGAGGGCCTCAGGTGACAGATACCATCAGGCTGACTGAGGCATTTAGCAGATATCTATGAGAAATACTTCTACTGAACAACAATCATCATGTTCATTGAAAATGTGATCAGAACAGATATTGTGCTGTTTGCACTTACCAGAGCTGGACTTGACGATGTTTTTGATGCCGGAGTAAAGGAGTGACTGTTTATTGCTCTGTTGCTTCTGCTCCACATTTTCAGTGTACTGTTTCATAAGTAAAACTTGCATAGGAAATACAGAGATATCAAATAGAATAATACCAAATAAACATGACAACATGACAATGAAATTATCACTCCAGTGATTAATTAATAGCACATAATAAGAATTTTGAACGTTCCTCAAAATAAATTCATGTTAAATAAGCTGTTACAGCTGATATATTTTTGTTTAACAATGTGTAGTTGACAAAATCAGATGCCACAGACTATTTAAAAAAATTGTGAAATAAAAAAAAAAAAACGTATGCAATTTTCTAATGTAGAGATGTAAAGCAGACCAGACTTTATGCTAAACTAGTAAAAATTATCAAGAAAAAATATTAATATTAATTATATATATATATATATATATAATATTTATATTATTACTTTTATTATAAATGTCTATTAAAAAGTTAATATCAATTTTATAAATTTATATTATATAATATACAATTATTGTATGTTATTGTTTTAATTATTACTATTCAAAGGTCATATCTTAAAACAAACCATATACTCCTATTACTACTAATGAAAAATTGAACTTATTATATTATTATTATTACAATTATTATTAATTAATAATCCAATACAATGTATATTATGACCTATTAATGATTATATATGGTAGTAATAATTATGTTGTATTATTATATTTAATCAAAAGTCTAAAATTTAAAAAATATATAATAACAATAATAATAATAATAATAATAATAAATCATGAGTCAAGTAAACAGCAAAACATCCTGCAGCAACAATTAATAGTTTGGTTTTTAGGTAAACCTTCAACAATAACTTTGACCCGATGTGCTTTGAAAGGTTCAATCATCTCCTGTAGTGAAGGATATAATGGAGCGTGTACCAGAGCGACCTCAGCTGCGGGTCGTCATCTCCGGCCAGCACATGGTTCCTCCACACCTGCTGGGTGTCATGGCCATAACGTGACTGCGCTCGCTCCCTCATCTTAGTGGCGATGTCCTTCTCAGCAGCGGCCGCCCCCTGACCGGCGTCCTCCGTGCACTCGTACAGATGCCGCCCACACGCCCACATCAGCGCCGTGGTGGAGCTCCAGGCCAGCGATATGCGCTCGAAGACGGTGAAGTCGTTCATGACCCGGCTGGGCGACACCACCACCATGCGGTTCTGGGCGGACGGATGCCAGGCGAAGCTGCTGACGATGCTCTCGCTGCAGGGCTGGATGCTGCGCTCGATGATGGTGGGCTCCACCTCGTCGCCGAACGGCATGGGTGTGTGCTGCATGTCATACAGCCGGATGATGTTGCTGTCCCGCGTGAGCGTGGCCAGCAGGCCCATGCGAGTGGGACACCACACCACTTTAGTCAAAGGTTTTGACTGCTCGGTTAATGTGAAGACTGGTTTTTCAAACTTGCGTAGATCCCAGATGGCCACCTGGCCTTCGAAGAAGGACGCGATGCGATCCTGAAAGTGAGGATCCACTGTTACTCCCTGAATGGCTTTGGTGTTCACAAACGTCTTCTGGCTGGTGTTGCGCAGGTCAAAGATGGCCAGATTTCGGTGCATCCCGGCCAAAAGTAACTTTTGATGATCACGAGGGAGCCAACAAAGAGAGAGACATGCATCGTTCTGTCCGAGCTCATACAGTGGTTTGGTCACCACCAACCCAGAGTCCACGTCTCCAGACAGACGAACCTTCTCAGTAGGAACCGATTCGGGGGAAAACTTACTACTTATGTCCCATATGAGAACGGAAAAATCAGCCCGGTGTTTGTCCAAACCAGCCGCCAGCCAGTTACTGTCCACTGGGTTCCACGCAAGTGTGTTGCATTGTCGGGCATGCTTGGGAACAAACTCTTTACCCACCAGGTCCTTACATTTGGAGTTGTGGCCCTGTCCCAGACTGGTCAGGACGACTCGGCCGTTGGCCTGTCCCACAGCCAGCAAACACTCCGGCTCTTGTTTTGGATACCAGGCCACACATTTCATATACGGGGTGTCAGAGTTGATGGCCAGCAGCGTGGCTGCCGTCTCCTCTGATAGCGGAAGTGCGCCGGCTTTGGTCTCCGAGCTTCCTGCAGGTCCGATCCGATACAGACTGAGTTCAGTGTCGCAGATCACATAGTGGTCTGCGTGATGGGGAGACCACAGGATATCAGGCTTATAGCCACTCGACATGACAGTAAAGTGGTTACTTCAGTGCAGATACCTGAGAACATAAAGACTCTTATTTATATAGCACTTACACACCTCACCTAATTTACCTATACTTGGATTAATTTATATATATATACACATATATTGTATATATTTGTGGGTTTATTGGGCATACAAATTCTATGCCATAATATAATCTACATAATATAATGTTATTAAAACATGTTAGTTACAAATAATTAATCATTATTATTGATAATAATAACAATTATTTTTTTTTTACTTTTATATATTATATGATTTGTAATTACATAATAAATAATCATGAATTAAATACTAATATTATATGCTTTATTCTTCTTACATTTTATTATATATATATATATATATATATATATATATATATATATATATATATATATATAAAATTGAATAAGAATTAATTAATTATATAAATAAATAATTTCTCTGTAGGAAATCATTAAAGAAAGAAATATGCATGCGTGTATGAAATTTATGATTTCATAATTCATACATAAAAGGGTTAAAGTTAGAACATTAAAGTTGCACATTAAATTAAAGAAAAATAAAACAAATGTTACCATAATATTAGGAAAGTTAAGAGAAAATTCAAGAAGATTGTTTATAATGAGTCTTTATTTAATGTTGAAATAATCATTAACGTTAAATGAAAAATTATCGGCTCCTGATTCTATCACTTCGTCTTCAAGATGTAAATATAAAATAACAGGAGAAAAAATAAAACTGTTTTTTTCTAAATATATATTTGAAGAGTGAAAATGTGTTTATTTAATTTAATGTTCCTATAACTTGATTTTTTATTAACCGTTAGCTGGTCAGCTATAGCTAAACTAACCATTCCAGCCTTTTCTAAATCAGAAGCTGCTAAAGACAGAGGCCAGTCACTGTGTGAAGACGTTGAATAAATCATGATTTAAAATAAAAAGTAAATTACAGCTGTGTTTATTAGCGTTTTATAAATATAAACTCACATTTGACGTGCAAACATGCTGAAGTTTGTTTAGGTAGCGTGAAGTCGGAAGCAGTGCAGGTTGTAAACACAACGTAACAGAAACACACAAAATAAAAGTCCCACTTAACAGACATTGAAGAGCAGAGACAGAGATGAACGAGGACAGAACGATTTATACAGCTGGAGAACTAAACCGAATAACGTATGTCTCTCAACAGTCAAATCCTTCGTGAGATAAACAAATTAAATTAAATCGAACGTAAAACAGAGATGAGTAAACCTATTTTCGCGACACACACAAAACGATGCAATAAAAAGTCACACATCTTAGATTACAACGTCAAAATTATGTCAGCATATCTAAAAATTATTAGATAAAGGTCTAAATTATGAGAAAAAATAAAAAAGTCGAATTGTGTCGTAACTGCATTTGCCATTATATCTCATAAGTTTCACTTTCCATGTAAATTTAGAAATTACGACGTAATGTTATACATTTCAATGTCATAATGTCACATTTCTATTTCACAATAATGGCTTTTTGTGATCCTTTTGACTTCTGTGACCATTTTGACCTTTTATTTTAGATAGTTTTTTTTCTCAAAATGTTACTTATTATATATATAATAAGTAAAAAGTAAATAATAATAATAATAACTTCTTCTGAATTGTTGTCAAAGAACAGAAGTTTTTGGGGAAAATGTTATTTTCCTCTAAACAATCTCTCAGCATTCAGTAGAGAGTTTACATTGCTTAACAAAATACATTGCTATATTTTTAAACTATACAACCAGGGCTGGGGAGTAACGAAATACATGAAATGGCTTTACGTATTTAAAATACAAAATATGAGTAACTGTATTTGGTTATAATTTGACTCCTGACCCTAGGGTTGTGGGTTCAAATCTTGGGCCGGCAATGACACGACTGAGGTGCCCTTGAGCAAGGCACCGAACCCCCAACTGCTCCCCAGGCACTGCAGCGCAAATGACTTTTCCAGGTGTGTGTTCACTGCTGTGTGTGTGCACTTTGGGTAGGTTAAATGTAGAGCACGAATTCTGAGTATGGGTCACCATACTTGGCTGGATGTCACGTCACTAATTACATTTTACATCTGAAAAGTATTTTAGATTACCAATGATTACTTTTAATTTTGAGGTCATCTATGAATTTAATATTTAAGTAAACAGTTTGGGGATTTTTACCAATAGGGCTTGGGCATCGTGAAGTCATTACTTGGCGTGGCCGCCATGTTGATGGCCTCCTTTACTGCTACTCGGACAACTGCACAGTGTTTAGATGTAGTCCCTCTCAGCCGTGTGTCTCAATTTGATTAATTAATAATCTATTTCAACCAATGGTAAACCGTTGCTGTATTGGGAGGTGTAATAGCGCAACACATAATCGCCATGGGGGAAAAAATAATGAGAATGGATTAACTTTGACAACAACCACGCTAACCATCTTAAAAAGCCCAACACCACGCTAAGTTGCTTTCAAGTAAGCAAAATGATGCTTTGAAAACATCTGTTTCGCTGGGAGGGCAAGGGGGTAGCAACAGGACAACAGTACAGAGACTGACAGGTCCGATGGAAGGGCTAATGGGATATTTTACAGGAAAATACTAAAATGGGAAGACAGCGGAAAAAAAGCTAAAATACGTGAAAACCCCCGGAAAAAAAATGGGAGGGTTGACAGCTACTAACTACACTTTTGAAACACATAGTTAAAAGTACATGTGTGTAGCTACTGTATAGTTGTTAGCACTAATGGTTACCAAACTAACGTTAGCAGCTAGGGGGAGCGCAGCTCACCTATGTCCGGATAACTGTATAAGCTCAAAGGGGTCATATGATGCGATTTACATTTTTCCTTTCTCTTTGGAGCGTTACAAACTCTTGGTGCATAAAGAAGATCTGTAAAGTTGCAAAGACTAAAGTCTTAAACCCAAAGAGATATTCTTTATAAAAGTTAAGACTCTGCCACGCCCCCCTAAAACACCTCATTCAAACACACCCCACATGTCTATTTCACTATGTGGAAATATTTGAGACTTAGGCTTCTGCAGAGCAAATGTGGGCGTTTATCACCTTGTGAGTGTTTTCAAACTGCTGGGTGTTTCTAAATCATGCAATCAAAATGATCCCCCTTACCCAACCCCACCCCTAAACCTAACATCCCCATGACGTCAGCCAATCAGGTATCATGGTGTAAAAACGCCCTGATCTGGTACCTCCCATTACTTTCCTGCAGAGACCTACTTGAAACATTTGCGTAATGCCACCCAATTGTTCGCAAAGAAAGAAGGCGTGGTTTCAGTAACACAGTTAGTGTTGAAGCAGCCGTGTCTAGGCAAAAGCACTTTATTTGGCCTTATAAAAGTAGATGCATTTAGGAATCTTTAAGATTACATACAACAGAGCAGCAAAGCATTTTATGGATGACCATTTTGTGAACCTAAAAGAGGAGTTAATTCTGACTTTGCTATGACAAAGATGAAGTGTGTGATTATTGGAAAGGGACGTTACATTTGTTACGAGTGCTCACGTTGTCCAGTCGATCACAATGCACTGGGTCAGTTGGCCAATCAGAGCAGACTGTGCTTGTCGGAAGGAGGGACTTTGAAGAAAACTACACATTTGAGAGAGGCGGGGCCTACAATAATGGACAGTATTTGAAAAAGAATTTGTTTTTTTGAACATTAAAGCATGTCAACATATTCTGATACACCAAATACACAAAAGAACGATCATATGACCCCATTAAATTTAAATATCAAAGCTTCACTGCCCTTTACAGGTTTAGTCATGCAAAGTTTAGTGATAATGTTAAGAAATGGAATATAGTTTATTTTGAATAGTGATTACTAAAGGTTTGTAATGATATAAAACATATTTCTATATATAATAACAAATAATAATAATAATTTCTGTTTCACAAAAAAAATGCATGCTAGCTAGTTTTGGAACAACATGAGGATGAGTAATTAATGAAATATGTTTGGGTGAACTATCTTTTTAAAAGTCTTGGAACACTTCAGATGAGTCACATCTCAGGAGGTTCCTGCATGTTTTCCAGATTTCTCGGGGGCGCCATTTATATGAATTGTTGTCAAGGAACAGAAGCTTTTGGGGAAAATGTTATTGTCCTCCAAACAATCTCTCAGCATTCATCTCCAAAACACGTAAACATGAGAAAAGAGTAGAGAGTTTACATTTTATGACTCCTGTTCAACGTCATCAAAATACATAATAAGGTTGATTTATTATATTTTATTTATATATGTTTTTTCCAGAGTTATGGCTGTACTGTGCTATACAGTGTGTGTGTGTGTGTGTGTGTGTGTGTGTGTGTGTGTGTGTGTGTGTGTGTGTGTTCATTCAGGCATTCTGTTGTTGGGACTGTGATGCTGGGCTGTTGTTCAGCGCAGGACTGAAGTCCGTCAGAACAGAATGTGCTCCACACAGGAGACATGAGCATGTGGATACTCCCTAGATTTGTATAACAGGCAAGGTAAGTCCTTTATCTTTTGTTAATATTATTGTTCTGATATTAGTTTCACTCATTTTGAGATATTATAACCTGCTTAAAACATTTCAGAAATCCATTGCAAAACTAAACATAGAATTGAACATTACATCTGACCTTACTGCATGATGTATTTGTACATTTTTAGTAATCTTTGATCTGTAAATAATAGGCATGCCATTTTTTTAAGTGTTTTGATGCACAAGTTGTGATTCATCACCTGATTATTATACTTTATTACATTTGTTCAAAAATGTCCAAAGATCAGCTTGTGGTTGAACTTCTGCCATTAAAAGTGTGTATTCATCAAAGAAGAAAAGTACCTGTGTTGGTCTTTGTAAAGCACTATATGCACCATGAACACATATTAACGATGCACAGAAGGTCTGAAGGTTTTTTATTTGATTATCTTTAAGGTCATATCTCTGTGCATGAAAGCATGGCCAAAGGGTTTTTTCTGTGCCTGTTGCTTTGGCTGCTTGTACCTGTGGCCAGATGCCAGAACAGAAGACAGTCTGAAGGATCACTGAACCTCACCACAAAACAGGACAATGGTAAACGCATCAGACTTTCATTCGGTATCAGACTATTGTTTATTGTGTTTGCTTAGTATTGCATATAAAACAATTTATGTTAGATGTCTTTAATATCTAAATAGTTTCTCAACAGACAATAATAAGAGTAACTTTTTTTTTTTTCAGGAAAAGTCCAAAAGTCTCAAGACAAACCAGATAGCCTAAACTTTTCTCAGATTGTTATGATGGTAATATATGTGAATTAGAGGAAAGGCTAAATTAATTTATTGTCATGAGGGGTCTCAGACTTATCACTCTAAAATTACTGGGAGATTTAGAGTGACAGCTGATATGTATATGCATATTTAAGTAGTCATATTAAGATCTGTTATAAAGATCTCATTGATTTAGATTACAAGCTATCCGAATTTTTGGCAATATATAAATATCAGATACTGCAACAAATTGCATACTTTTACTAAGTTTGGTTGTCTGAAAAAAAAGAGCTTTTCTCACTTCTTTTTGAGCTCAATATTCTCTTAAAACACACTTCTCAAAACAAACATATTAAAACACAAGCATTTTTATATTATTTTGTCTAAGGATTCACTAAAAACTGTTCCATAAAAAAAAAAAAACTGGCTATTATTTCATATGTCAGGCTTTTCCAAACAATCCCACAGGATAACCATTTTTTGTTTCTCTAAAACCTTTCAGTGAACAAATTAAAAAAAATTCAAGTACATTTCATTTTTTAATCTGAAGAACATTTTCCACTATAAAGAACATTTTGTCCAATGGAAAGTTTTGTTGACAAAACCAATAAAGTGTGTTGATGTTTTTTTCTGGCTTCAGAGTTATTATGCACACTAGAGATCGCATTCATCCTGGACAGCTCAGAGAGTGCGAAGGGCCTTCTGTTCGATCGAGAGAAGGAGTTTGTGCGCTCCTTCAGCAAGCGGGTGGCACAGATGCAGATGTCTGACTGGCATCTGAAAACCCGTATGGCACTCATCTACTACAGCAGCTCAGTCCATATCGACCAGCGCTTCAGAGACTGGCAGGACCTTGACGTCTTCTTGAGCAGATTGGCGGATGCCATCTACATCGGCCAGGGAACGTACTCCACATACGCCATATCCAACGCCACACAGCTCTTCACCAGCGAGACCGAGGAGCAAAGTGTGAGGGTCGCTCTGCTCATGACTGACGCCATCGACCATCCGCGGAATCCTGACATCATGACGGCGGTCTCTGAGGCCAAAGGCCACAACATTAAGATCTTCGCAATTGGTTTATCAAACTTGGCAAAGGACAAGATGAACAGTGCCAAACTGCGGGTCATAGCGAGCAGCCCAGCGCAGCAGTACTTCCACAGCCTCACTGACCCCCAGCTGGAGGAACGGCTCCTGCAGCAGCTCGTGAGACACTCACTTCATCCGTCAGACCCATCAGACATGATGAGCCCATATTGTAAAGAAAAATAACAAAATCAATGAGCAATTAGTTAAAGATGCATTCAGATAGCATAATTAAATTATAGAATAAGCAAAAATAATCAATACTGAATTTAAATTTTTTATTTAAAATATGTGATAAATAAAAAAGACCTGCACTCCATGTCATTCACTACTAAGAAACATCAGTATTTTGCATCAAATGAAGTCATGATTTTATTACTTTGTGCAACAGAACAGAATATGCTAATATAAATTATTAATTACTATAATAAAATATATCAAAACTGTATTATTTTTTGAAAAACACACATAACTTCTATTTATATTATTTCTATGCAAAAACAAACAATCACCTTTTGAATTAAAAGGATATTAGTTAATGACTTATTATAATTAAAGTGTTTTAAGAATATAAAAAATCTTATATAAAAATAATTTAATTAATTCTATAAATATAATAAAAATATAATATATAATTATTATATATAAAACACAAAATCACCCTGTGCAACAGAAAATTTATTCCAATTAAGATTTATAAAAAAATAATACAAATCTAATATAAAATTATTATTAAAACATATTAGTCATGTCTAACATATTTGTATATTATCTGTGCAGCCTTAAACCTAAATAGAGAACTAAACAAAACAAACAAGTAAAAACACAAAAGGCTCACTAATACTCTGGAGTATGAAGTTTTGCACCTTTTAATAATACATTTTTGTTTTTTAAAGAAACACAAAGAAACTATTTGAAAATTAAAAACTGATAGTTTTGGATGATTCAAAATTCTGAATCTAAAATACTTTAGATTGATTAAAATGTAAACTGCTTGATTTTTACATCATTTAAAAATATAAACTATATTAACCATGAATTACCCATGTTCTAAGTCAATTTAAAATGCTGAACAACACACACCTGTGATTTAGGTCAATAAGAAACCACCAAACAACCCCAAAACAGCTAATATTGCATATTTGGGAAGCAACATGGTAATAAGTGCTCAAAACATCTCGATATAGACACCCTGCACTCATTTCTCACATGGACTCCAGCTGACATGCCACTCATTCATTTAGCTTTGATTCAAAGTCTTGCTTTCTATTTCTATATTCCAGCCTACAGGAAATGTCGCAGTTATTTTGGGTCAGATGATGGAAACTCAAAAGTTGGCATCTAAATCTGATTTGTGAGGGTTTGAGATCCAGTGTTCAGTCTGCTGTCCTGAGGCATGATTCACACATCAGTGTGTGTGGGGGATTTTCCACAGAAACAAAGAAGGGGCAGCCTCTTATGAAATGTCAAGCACTGTTTGTGATCGCACAATACAGGCCTCTTAGAAATGCATTCAAGTTTCCCATGCCGTGCATGCACGGGATTTAACAATAAATTGATAAATTTATAAATTTTGGTACTGTGATTTGTGTTCTAATTATTATTTCTCATTTTAATTTTTAATTTTTGTTTCTCAGGAAACAGTTGCAAAGAAAGAAGTAAGTACCGGACTATTACAAATATTTGACTTGATTAAACAAAGCATATTATACCAAAAGTTCATTCTTAAAGGGACAGTCAACCCAAATGTCATTGCCTCACCCTCATGTCGTTCCAAACCTGTATTTGAGTTATTATTATTTTTATTTTTTTTATATTTTAAACACAAAAGAAGATATTTTAAAGAATTTTGACTTCAATAGTAGGGGGAGCATTACTATGGAAGTCAATGGATACCGTTAAACGTTTGGTTACCAACATTATTTGAAATATCATCTTTTGTGTTCAACAGAAGAAAAAAACTCCTACAAGATTGGAACGACATGAGGGTGAATAATGATTTCAATAATTTTAAAAAGGCTGACTGAACTACCTGTTGGTTGTATTCCTCCTGCTAGTGTCCTCGGCCACAGGTGTGTTTGTGTGAGAAAGGTGAACGCGGTCCCCCAGGAGCTCCTGTGAGTATCGTTGAGATCAAATTGAGGCCATTTTCATTTATTAGTGTTATTCATGAGAAAAATCTGTACTTTGTTTAGGGTAAAAAAGGGGAGCAAGGTTATGAAGGAACACCTGGTCAAAAAGGCTCAAGGGTGAGAGTGAAAATAATAACCCATAATTATGATTATTAGATCTGTAGTTTACTGTTGTTGACTAGTTGATCTGACCTGTTTTACAGGGGGAAACGGGAGCACCCGGTCTTCCAGGAATCAACGGTCCAGAGGTAACATCACATCTTCATAGAGTCATCACTTTATAGAGTCTGTGTTGTCAATGACTCTCTGACCAACGCTGTTTCTGTTCCTGGTTGCTCATCCACAGGGAAGACCTGGGTTCAAAGGTGATAAGGTGAAACCTCAGAGTTTTATTTTTGACACATACATATGCTATCGCAATTAATTCATTAACAGCTACATACAGAATGATCTTGATGACTCATGATGTCAGATCAGAAAGAGAAACTATTATTTATTATTTATAAAATATTATTAAGAGATAATTTTTATTATGCTCACCAAAGCTGCATTTTTTTTTAATCAAAAATACAATGTTAAATCAATTATATTTTCTATTTAAATATACAATTTTAAATGAACCAAAATTCTCACTGGAATTATTAATGCTACTATCACTCTTCTAACACATTTTGTTCCACAATGCAATCACTAAGACTTGAGTAATGTTTTAGGGGGATAAAGGTAACTGTGGACCACCAGGACAAAGGGGACATAAGGTATGTCTTCAGCACTGACCTAAAATATTTATATTGTAATTTACAGAATACATGATTAATAAATAGTTTGTATTTTATTTCACAGGGCACCGAAGGGTCTCCAGGGCCGAGGGGCCCCAGAGGAGAGCAGGCACAGTATAAACATTTACCATTTACACGACACATTATAAGCCACACTGATGTTTCAGATTCATTAATATACACTGCTTTTTATATTGTGGGAAACTTATTGAATTACTTTGGAACTTACTAACTAACTAAAATAAATACAATTGGGAAATATTTTTTTCCTGAGAAGCCAGAAATTATAGTAAAAAATAATCAATTGTTTCTTTAACTATGACATATCTCACAGACAGTCAGATTTAATAAATGTATGTGTCAATGTGGCCCTTAATCATTCTTTTTCTTGACATTTATAATATAACTGTTAGCATTATGTATAAAGGATAATTGCATTATTTGTCCGTATATGTACAATTATATTATATAAATGCTTTCAGAAAATAAATAACTGCAGTTCTGTCATGACAGCTCTCTGAGAGTTTAGCATGGCAATATTTGTGGCAATGTTAATGTGTTTTGTCTTGGTGGAATAGATCTGCTAGGAAATACTGCTGCTCCACATATATATGAAATAACCCCCATGTAACATACATGAAATTACACCATAGCAGATCTAGACAGGTAGAGCTGGGGAGTTGGGGGGTTCCTGAATTGTGCTGCAACTTCTACAGCAAACAGTAGCCAAATATTTGAATGTTGAGCAGTGAGCTGAAATTTGTATTAATATAACTAATTTTTATGCCACTATTTATAAATAAACACTTCTAATGCAGAATTGACGACTGCCAAATTTTGTTACCTTACTGAAAAACTTATCTAACTTGTTAGAGTTGATTTGTAAACAAGAACAATAAGCTTAATTAAACTTAAAACATACTTTATACAGTATATAGGTACTGTTATAATTATAAAATTAAATGCATTAGTTGTATCACACGTTGTCTCATCACAAACATGGTGGCAGTCCGTTGCTGTTTCCTCACCCTGCACTTATGGAATGTGATCGGCAGATCGCTCGTAATCCTATGCTAATGTACACATGTAAAGCTGTGAATCCAGGCTTGCAGGATATTATTCTTTCTCTGAGGATGACTTTGTACAGTGGGATTAGTGAAGAGACAGAATAGTTCAGATTGACTGGGTCAAGTCCCTCAAAACCCGTACATTTGAACAGGTGTCTAGCAGCCTAAAAATGCCATATCATCCTATGTTTTATTATTAGTCTTTACTGCATCTATGCATATGGTTGAAGAATTTTAAAAGAAGTAGTTCACCAAAAAAATTAAATTAGCTGAAAATGTACTCATCCTCAGCCCATCCAAGAAGATTTTTCTTCATCTGAACAGCTTTGGACAAATTTAAAAATACTTGCTCACCAATGGATGCTCTGCAGTGAATGGGTGCCGTCAGAATGGGAGTCCAAGCATCTGATAAAAACATTATAGTAATCCGTAAGTAATCCACACCACTCCAGTCCATCAATAATGTCTTGTGACGTGTGTATTTATACAAAACAAATCCATCAATAAGGCATTTTTAACTTCAAAGCACTTTTTACAAGCAAAAATGTTTTAGTGTTATTATAAATAATGGAATTATGTACTATTTAGCCAAACAAACACAACCTTTAGCTTCACAAGCTTCACTTGTGGATTATTGTGATGTTTTTATCAGCTGTTTCGACTCACATTCTGACGGCACCCATTCACTGCAAAGGATCCATTGATGACCAAATAATGTAATGCTACATTTGTTCAAATCTGTTTAGAATAAGAAGCAAAGTCATCTACATATTTTTTTTTGGCTGAACTATATACCTTTAGTAAAATTTCAACATAAATCTCAACCTATTTCTTCGTTGTTTCACCAGGGTTTGAAAGGGCCTCCAGGAGACCAGGGACATGAGGGTCCAGCAGGAACTAAAGTAGGTTCAAATCTTCAATTCCCTTGCCTGTGAGATGTCTGTAACTTGTATTTGATATAAAGAAATGACATTTAAGAAATGTTTCCATGTCGGTTTAAAAGCAGATCTTTTGCATTTTCGCGTTTGGCCAAGAATCTTTAACAAAGAGTGCCTTGAAAATCTGACAAATATATAATAGCACATTCAAATCTAAAAAAAACCTTAACTGTTAGACACAATGGGTGCCTTTATGCTCTATAAAGGTTGCTTGGAATATACATGTATTGAACCCTTTCACCATACCTCATTTTAACCGTAGACTGTTGTTATGAATATGACGACTTAAAGTAAAAGTAGCAATGTTAAATGTACCCAGGATGACTGATATTTAGCAGAAAAAATATCAGCTTTAAATTTACATTAACTTTAAATACATATGAAGATCCAAATGAATCACTGACCTTCAGATTGTTCCCAGGGTGATCGAGGGCCGATTGGTGCATCTGGCCCACCAGGAGAAATTGGAGTCGGATTTCCTGGTCCAAAGGTAAACTTCTCAGGACTTTTAAAAGAAATTAATACATTTCAAAAGGATGCATTGAATTGACTAATACATATAATGTTACAAAAGATTTTCATTTTCAAATGAACGCTGTCCTTCAAAGGTTCTATTCATCAAAACATTTGTAAAAATTGTTTCACAATTTATTTTACAGACCACAACTGTTTTCAACATTGAGGATAATAATAATTGTTCCTTTAGCAGCAAATCAGCATATTACAATGATTTAAAGGAACATGTGACACTGAAAACTGGTGTAATGATGCTGAAAGCTTTGCATCACAGGAATAAATTACATTTTAAAATATATTTAAATATAAAACAGTTATTTGAAATTGTAATAATATTTCACAATATTACTGTTTTTACTACAGTATAAAGAGAGATATAATTCACAATTTTTCTTTTCTATGTGTTGTTTTGACTTTTATGCTTTTATAAATACGTTTTCCACATCACAGTGTAAGAACCTACAGTACATGCAGTGTATTTTATTCAGTTTTTATGATCTCTTAAATGTGCTTGTGGTGTGGTTGTTCTAGGGAGACAAAGGGAACCCAGGAAGATCAGGTCTTCCTGGTCAGGTCGGCATAGGTCAGCCAGGACAACCTGTAAGTAAAAACAGCTAATATGACTTTTAAACATGCATCTATAGATTATTATGATGTAATGATACATGCATCAATGAAGGGTCCTCCAGGTTTACCAGGAGCACAGGGGAACCCAGGAGCTCCAGGCGAAGGACTTCCTGGGCCCAAGGTGAGCAGCTTTAGTTGTAGAACATTTTAATAACCTAAAGAACTGTTTCCTATTATAAGGAGCCTTTTGTTGAATGGAAACGTTCCATGTATGTTAAATGATCTCCATGGAAGCAACGATGCCAATAAAGTACCTGAACAAATACATTTATATATCACTTTTGAATGTGTTATTATGTTTGTGTCTTAGGGTGACCGTGGATATGTTGGTGCTAAAGGTGGACGTGGACCCCCAGGTTATGGAATTAAAGGTGAAAAGGTATGTCACAGTTGTGTGAGACCTTACTTGTCTATGTAAAAGGCTATTATGCATTTAATTTGGCCCCTGAATGCATCCTTGTAGGGCGGTGCAGGACCTCCTGGATCAGCTGGACCATCAGGAATGCCTGGAAGAGGGATTCAAGGAGAGAAAGTATTTATTATTTTCTGGTTTTGGATTTTGATACCAGTGTTTCTCTACTAGTGGTGCTACAGTAGCTGACACAAGCTTCATTATTTGTAGTGATCATACATCATCTAATTAAACTCTAAAAAACATGCATGGTTTGTGCTTCAGACACGAATGATTCCTGAAATCATGCAGCTTGCTGGAAGAAGTGTGCTATTCCTTTTCTAAATGAATAGAAACATGCAAATAAAGCCATTTGCAACTACTAGAAAACCTACAAGAAATGTCAAGTTAGCCAGACAAAAGACCAAAGCAACCACTAGAAATATGCTGGAAATCAGCCATAAGACACTAGTAACCACAATACATTTCTGACGAACCACCAGAAGACCCAAGCCCACCACTTCTTTTCCTAATTGTCACCCTTATTTTTATATCTAAAGGGGAATCAGGGACCAGCTGGTCCTATTGGTCAAAAAGGGAATCCTGGGATAGGACTCACTGGACCAAAGGTAAAACAGCACCATACAAACATCCATTGACCTGTCTGTCTGTCTGACTGTCTGTCTATCTATCGATCCCGTGCTTATGTTCTGTTTCCTCTCAGGGAGAACAGGGTTTCCCTGGAGAACGTGGAGCCCCTGGAGAAAGAGGAATTGGAGAACCAGGACCCAAAGTGAGTTGTCATTTCAACTAAGCTGTGACATGACATAAAAGAACAGAATAAAGTATCAAATAGTGAAATCAGAGTTGTGTTTATGGGTTGATGCTGTAGGGTGTACCTGGATTACGAGGTTTACCTGGTGAAGCAGGTGTACCGGGAGAAGATGGAGCCATGGGACTGAAGGTCAGAATGCTCTTAATGCATGTTAGTGAGGGATAGCTTTACATAAAAAAAATATTTGATATCTTATAATATACTGTAAACTATCTTGTTTAATTTAGGGTGATATAGGCTTACCAGGACCTAGAGGACCAGACGGACCTCCTGGAAGAGGCCTGCCTGGAGAAAAGGTACTGTATGGATGTGCTTTATTGATTCTTCAGACAAAACTGAAAATTAAAACATTATTGTATACGTTACATTACAGGATCTACAGGGGAGGCAATCTCACTTTAAAAGTTTAGTTCACCTGAAACATTTTACATACCCATAAGACCTTCATTCATCTTCAGAAAACAAATGTAGATATTTTTGATGAAATCTGAGAGTTTTCTGACCCTCCATAGACATCAAAGTTACTACCACGATCAGAAAAGGTAGTAACAATATTGTTTAAAATAGCAAATTTGGCATCAGTGGTTCAACCGTAATTTTGAAGTTACGAGAAAACAAAAATACATTTATTCAACAATTTATTCAACTTCTTCTTCATGTCAGTTTTCTATGCACGTTCACGACAGTACCACACATTTTTAGGTGAACTCTCCCTTCACATATATATTGAATAGGCTGTCTCTTCTCAAACAGGGGGTTCGAGGGGAGAGGGGCCCCCGAGGCCAACCAGGAACATTGGGACCAGTTGGGCCTGCAGGGGCAAAGGTGAAAACAATCCATTCATATTTACAAAAAAAAAAAAAAAACACGTCAAGACCTTTGACTCTGTCATTGCTAGCATTCACTTAAAATCTATTAAATAACAGTATCTTTCATTGAAAATAGGGAGAACCAGGGACTGTTGGAGTTCCAGGTGTTTCTGGGCCTCCAGGACGGGGAATACCAGGACCAAAGGTACATTTGAGAAATACTCAGGTTAAAAACAAGCTGTATAAAAAATTAAATAAAAAGTATTTTTTTTACTGAGTTAGTTATGAAAATTAAAAGGACAGTTCACCCAGAAAACTAAATTCTGTTATAATTTACTCACCGTCACGTCGTTCCAAACCTGTATGAGAAGCTTTCTTATGTTGTACTTAAAAGAAGATATTTTGAAGATTGCTGGTAATCAAACAGTTGGTGGTTACCACTGACTTTCATAGTATTTTTTTTTTTCCTACTATGCCTACTATGGAAGTCAATGGACAGAATTTTCATTTTTGGGTGAACTGCCCTTTAAGACACATTTCTGCTTCTTTAAACTTCACTCTAAAAATTATTTAGGGGGCTGTTTAACACAATAAATATAAATATATATAAATGGATGGTTTCAAGTTAAAATAAAATATATTGTAATCATTTAAATTTTTAGTTTGCAGACATTGATGAGTTCTGTTGATCATTACAGTAACTTAATAGTGTGCTTAATTTAAACTCAAATATCTGCGTTAATTGAATTTCATTTAAAAAATTAAAAAAATTGTCTTGTTAACTTTGGAAATTGGGTATGTTTTGCAAAGGCCTAGATAAGGAGAATAAATGTTCAAATTAAGTGTTATTTTATGTTTTTTTTTAGTAAAGGCCTGTTTTAGTTTAATGCTGTTTGACAACTGAAAGAGTTTATGTGATGTAGAAGTTAACTTCTATATACTGTTTGGGCTTACAGTATGTGTATGTAATTGATCAGGAGATCTCAATAGCATGTTCATCTTCCTGTAGGGAGATCAGGGGCCGGTTGGTCCAGCAGGTCCTGCTGGAGAACCAGGGATAGGCATTGCAGGGCCGAAGGTAAAGTGATGCCCTAGTAAAAACCTGTAATGTTGTTGTTTTTTTTATTAAGATAATGCTTTTCGTCTGTCTTTAGGGTGAAATCGGGTTACATGGACCCATTGGACCTCCAGGGCTGAAGGGAGAAGGCTATCCCGGCCCACCTGTAAACATCATTACAAATAATATTATTCATGCAAATGATACATTTATACAGTCTGTATTTAATCTGACATACCAACTGGGAATGTAACAGTATAATTTAAACCATATACTGTACAATATATTTCGGCCCATGTGATCTAGGGGCAACCAGGTCTGCCAGGTCTTACCGGAGAGACTGGGCCAGAGGGAACAGGTTTACCTGGACCAAAGGTAAGGTGCTTGCTTAACACCAATGTTCTTCAGAAAATGCACACATTTGAATAAAATAAAATAAAAGCATTTGATGAATTGATATGTTCTATCACAGGGGGATCGAGGCCCTCCAGGTTCCCCAGGGCCTGAAGGAGCGCCAGGTCTTGGGCAAATGGGCCCAAAGGTAGGAGATATATGTGGAATACTTGTATGCATATCACAATCAACACTCCATGATTCGATAATACACTGCTGAATGTGTTATTAGATGTGTTTGCAGACATGTTTAGGTGTGCTCTGAGGTTATTTTGTGGTCTGCAGGGCTCCATTGGTCAGACTGGTCCAACTGGTCCTCCAGGATTACCAGGAGAGGGCATACAAGGACCAAAGGTCACAGGAATCTGAGGCTTATCAACAGGATACAGTATTCATGGAAACACATTACAGTGAAATATTCAAACTGTTTAATTCACATGTATTTTGTTTTCATACAGGGTGATCCTGGATATCAGGGTTTACAGGGGCCAAGAGGGTTTCCCGGGGAGGGTTTGCCGGGGCAGAAGGTGAGGAGAATCCTATGGCCAATACTATCAAGCATTTATATTTCATACAGCAAGGATTAAAGGAATCCTTCACACAGTTATATTTACTCACCCTCATATTTTCCCAGGACTTTCTATCTTCCATCAAACACAAAATTAAACATTTGCCACTATTTTTCACAAAACTGCTGATTTATAATGCCAAACTTACAGTATATGCACTTACATGCAAATAAAAATGTTGCATCACGTCAGACTTGAAAACATGACCAAAACTGTGAGTTTAAAGCTCCTTTGATGTGACTACTCTGTTGCAGGGGAATCGTGGGTTACCCGGCACTCAAGGACGTAAAGGAGACGGAGGAAGCCAGGGAGAACCAGGGTCTACTGGACCACCGGTGAGAAGAACTGAAAAGGAAAATCTGATCATCAATCATTCATGCGAGACTTACTTTTTAATTTAAAAGTATTATGACAAGCATTGCTTAATTGCTCATCAAACATGATTTAACTACATTTAACATACCTGAAGATTGTGTTTTATAATCACAGGGTAAGACAGGAACAAAAGGAGAACCTGGTCTCACGGTACGTACATGTCCATAAAGAGTTAATTTGTTTGAGAGCAAAATAAATAAATAAATAAATAAAAAATAATACAAAAATATTATGCTGTTGTTGTATGACCTCGGGCCAATTGTAATAAATAAATAAATTGCAATATTATAAGCAATATTATATTATAATAAGTAAAACTTATTTGACTTTTGGGAGTTTGGTTTAATAATTTAAGTGGAACGTAAAGTCCAGTGCATTGCATTATGGGATATAGTATTTCACACAGTGCTTACTGCTCATTTTGGTCATCTGAAAATTGGTGTATGATTTACTTGTAATTATTTGTGAAATTTACTAGTTATTTCAATTTCTGAACGGTTTCAATACAAATAATTAAATGGGATTTTTGTTGTTGTTTAAATAAAAAGACTCAATAGTATTTTCTTATTAAAACATATTCCAATAATCGTAGTTACCTTTCAGTCGGTCACTCTCGACGTCACGTTCGCTTCGATAGACCAATCTTACTTCGAGTGTAAACTAAACGAGCCAATGCACATTTGCATGCAATTACTGCATCCAGCTGCCGCTGATCACGGCATGAGGATAAGAAGGCAGCAGGTGCAATGCATACCAGCTTTTCGCTTCGGAGCTGAGCGACAGTATCGTTCTGCTCTGCTGTGTCGACAGTGAACTGCTAGTTCAGCATGCTTTTGGAAGCTTTCTGTGTTGTCAAGGTGGTCGTTCCAGTGTCAAGCGGATTGCACACTTCAGGCTCCACTACCCCCTGTTGTGTTGCAAGTGGCCATCTCCCCTGTGCGCCTCAGCACTAAAAGAGCATTTCCAAAAGAGAAATTTCCTCTAAAAGAGCTTCAAGGGTGCCTCTTTATAAAGTGTCGGGTCGTCCTTGTAAGGATGCCGTTTCACCCGTGCATTTCTGGATGCAGTCTTTACCTGGCATCAGGTGATGGTCACGATCACAGCTTCACATGTCTGGTAAAGCAGCACTGTGGAGCCGGGCATGGGCGGGCCACCCCGCCTGTCCTGGCCCCCGCCAAACCTGGTGGCAAACGAAAGAACATGCGCCCCTGAGACAGACGACCCAGAGATGGAGGGATCTGCTCTTCGGGAGAAGGTGAATGCACCACTCCCTCCCCCGGAGTAGGGCCGGGTACCAAATTACTCAACAAAAGAGGGGCAGAGATCGCAGTCCTACTGGTGAAGGACGCAATAGAGCTGGTCCCTACAGCCAATATGAGGACGGGGTTTTACATTCCTTACTTCATTGAAACCAAGAAAGGTGGTGGGTTTCGACCGATCTTGGATCTGTGAGTTTTGAATCGGGCCCTTCATTGGCTACCGTTCAAGATGTTGACGCAGAATGCATTTTCGGGTGCACCCGACCCCAAGTTTGGTTTGCAGTGATCGACGTCAAGGATGCGTACTTCCATGTATCCATACTTCCACGCCACAGACCTTTTCTTTAGTTTGCGTTCGAAGGACGGGCATATCAGTACAAGGTCCTGCCCTTCATGCTGTCCCTGTCTCCCTGTGTTTTCACTAAAGTCGAGGAGGTGGCTCTTGTTCCCCTCAGAGAGTAGGGTGTTCGCATTCTCAACAATCTAGACATTGGCTGATACTAGCACAATCTTGAGGTCAGTTGTGTGAGCACAGGGACTTGGTGCTCCAGCACCTGAGCCTGTTTGGCCTTCGGGTCAACTGGGAATAGAGCAAACTCTCTCACCGACTCAGAGGATCTCTTTTCACGGAATGGAGTTGGATTCGGTCGAACAGACAGCACGCTTCACAGAGGAATGTGTGCGGTCTGTGCTAGCCTGCTTGAATACATTCAAGGGCAGGAAAGTGAGCCCACTGAAACTCTGTCAGGCTCCTGGGGCATATGGTGGCCTCGGTCGGCATTAACACCACTCTGCATGTTACATATGAGACCGTTCAAGCAGTGGCATCATGGCCGAGTCTTGATGTGGGCGTGGAAGAGCAGCACTTACCGGGTCCAAGTTACACCGACCTGTCGCCAAACCCTCACCCCATGGTCAGATCGTGCGTGCCCCTAGAACAGTTCTCCAGGCATGCTGCGGTTTATACGGATGCCTCCACCACCGGCTGGGGTGGCACGTACAATGGGCATGCAGTCTCAGGAGCTTGGATGGGCCCGCAGCTGTATTAGCACATCAATTTCCTAGAGTTGTTAGCAGTGTGTCTTGTTTTAAACCGTCTCAAAGGTCACTTACGAGGCAAGCACGTGCTAGTGCTTCCTTAGAGGGGCCAGGAGGTTAAATCCTTCCCGGCCTCCCTCAATACCCTCTTGGGACCTGACTCTAGTGCTTAAATCACTACAGCAGGGCCCATTTGTGCCTTTGCATTCAGTTGAGCTAAAGTTTCTTTCATTGAAAACTCTGCTCCTGCTTGCACTGGCCTCCATCAAGAGGGTAGGGGACCTGCATGCATTTCGGTCAACATTTTGTGCCTAGAGTTTGGGCCGGCTGATTCCCAGGTAATCCCAAAGGCTCCCACTACACCCTTCGAAGACCAATTGGTGAACCTGCAAGCACTGCCCCTGGAGGGACAGACCCAGCCCTGGCTTTGCTCTTTCCCGTCCGGGCATTGAGATGCTACATAGACTGGACACAAAGCATCAGGACCTCAGACCAGCTCTTTGTCTGTTATGGAGGCCGGCAGAAGGGGAATGCCATCTCTAAGCAGAGGATGGCTCACTGGATTGTAGATTCTATAATCCTGGCTTATCAGGCACATGGTGTTCCCTGCCAGTTCAGGTTGTGAGCTCACTCAACTAGAAGTGCTTGTTCCACCTGGGCGCTGGCTCATGGCATCTCGCTGACAGATATTTGTAGAGCTGCGGGCTGGGTGAACCCTAACACGTTCGTTAGGATCTATAGCCTTCGTGTATAGCCGGTGTCTTCCTGTGTTCTCAATAGGTAGTGGCACTGAGAGTTAGTGTCGGCTTGCTAAAACTGCTCCAGAGTGTCCATACAGTAGACCCTGTTGAGATCCTCCATCTCCCTAGGCAGCTGGACGTAGCGGAACGTCCGTTGCCAGGCCTTCATGATGAATCCTTGAGAACCATGGAAGACTGGGTTCCATATTGAGACCTAAGCAGTACTCGTATGTGTATCGTTCCACGGTATAGCCTTAGAGCCCGTGTTTCCCTGGCAGACTTCTGCCTTTCCAAAAGGGTTTTAATCACCTCAAATTTCTCCATATACACTAGGATGCTATATGTGTATTTGCTCCCGAAAACTCCTTCGGGAAGGAAGGGGCTTCCGTAGCATCCCTGTTCCAAGCTGAACAGGTATGTTTTCCCAGTGTTATCCAATATCACCCAGGAATGTAGTGCTTTGACAGCGGTGAGTGGAACTACTTGTTCCAAGCCCTGGCCTACACCTAATAAGGATGCAGGCGGCTCGCAAAGGTCACTGGAAGTGGCTGCACCCATGGCATTTTGGTAGGGATCCCAATTTCGTCAGTCACCGACGTGGCGTCGAGAGTGACCGACTGAAATGGAACGTCTTGGTTATGTATGGTAACCCTCGTTCCCTGAATGAGGGAACGGAGACGTCATGTTCCGTCGCCACGGTTGCTGTACCGCCACTGAGCTGCCGGGTCTCCGGCTATATATTATGCTTTATATAACTGAAAAAAAACTGAAATAATACAAAATACTTAGATTAAAAAAAATTTTGTTCAAATAAGGTTAAATACTAAAATTAGTAAAGTAATAATAGATTAAAGCTTATAAATAACAAAATTACTCGAACTTAAATCAAAATGAAAATGAAAAAAATATATAAATAAACAGCTAATTCTATAAATGAACATAATTATAGTACAGTATATAAATAATTCTACAATAACAGTACTACTAGCTAGTGTGAAACAGAAATGGAGCGCTTCAATACGATTTTTATGTATTTTGTAGAGAGAAGAAATAATCAGCTTAATCCGATCTATTTGTGGTAAGTATTCAAAATGTAGATATTTTTGCTTAATTGGATTGCTTTGTAGTAAATCACACAAAAACTGATTTGGCTGGAATGATTTCTTATCATTTGTCAGGCTGTGGTCGGATCTGCAGAGTACGGCCTCTGGAGCTAATGTTTGTGATTGACAGCTCTGAGAGCGTCGGCCCGGAAAACTTTGAGATCATTAAGGACTTTGTGAATACCTTGATTGACCGTGTGTCAGTCAGTCCGGAGGTCACGCGTGTTGGCGTGGTTCTCTACAGCCACATTAACCTGGTTATCACAAGCCTACAAGAGCGCTTGAGTCGTGATGAAGTGAAAGCAGCCGTGCGCAGGATGCCCTACATTGGGGAGGGCACTTACACAGGAAGTGGCATCAGAAAGGCCAATGAGATCTTCCGCTTTGCTCGGCCCGGTGTGAAGAAAGTGGCTGTGGTTATTACAGATGGCCAGACAGATCATCGGGACACGGTGAAGCTGGAGGATGCGGTCAGAGAGGCCCATTCAGCCAATATCACCATGTTGGCTATAGGAGTGGTGAATCAAAGCGACCCCATCTATGATGATTTTAAGCAGGAGCTGAAGTCAATAGCGTCGCCGCCCACCGAAGAGCACGTGTTTTCCGTAGAGGACTTCAGAGTGCTTCCTGGTATGTTTGCTGATTTGCAGAAAAAAGAACTAATATATGTATCAAAAAGTAGTCAAATGTCAAAAGTTTTCATGGCAAGGATAGGGCATAGGCTCAGAATCATTCACATATGAAATTTTGGAGGGAAATACATAGGAATCATGTCTTTGGGAGTATTTCTGGAATAGTTCACCCAAAAATTTAAATTAGCTGAAATCAGGAGAGAAATCTGCACAAGTCACAAGTGAAACTGTTCTAAACAAATATTTGTGTTTATTTTGATGTGAGAGGAGGACAACAGGAGATGGATTTTTCATTGTGTGAAGCGTTTTTATGAATTATGACTAGTATGAAGCAACAGTTTAAAGTTTAATGGCTTAATGATTTATTTATTAATTAATTTTTTTACCAAAATACAGCAAACCCATGACTTTCACCTGCCTAAGATACAGTAGTGAAATGCATGTTTTTGTCTCTGTGGTCTAGAAGTGGAAAGTAAACTGCTTCTAGAGATCTGTGAGAACACTGATGGATTGATATTCAGCACTACCTCCAAGGTAAGCTCTCACACTCTTCAGCATTAGTTATACATGATGTTTTGGGTATATTAATAAAATAGAATTTAGATTTTATTAATTAATAATTTTTTTTACTATATATAAATTATAATTTACAAATAATATTTTCTAATTATTACACATGCAGTTTTTTAGATTTTGTTTTTAGTTTTATATTAATTGAGATTATATTTAATTGCTTCAGTTTAAGAAACATGATGTATGTAAAAGACATATTTGATCTAAAAATATTCATAAAACAACGTTTTGGGCATATTAATTAAATATCATTTATTTTTTTTATTTAAATTCTATTTTAGAAGTTTAGATTAGAAATATAATTTTAATCAAATAAAAGCATTTAAATTAAAATAGAAGTTCTGCAATCACATTTATTTAATATTAATTTGTTTGCTAAAATGAAGAAGTAATACTTTTCCTAATTATTATTACATGTGCAGTTTTAAATTACATTTTTATATTTTATTATTAGTTTTTATATTAATTGAGACTGACGCTTCAGTTTTGAAAAACATGATGTAACTAAAAAGCATATTTGATTTAAAAGCTACATGATGTTTTCTGAAAAATGCTAGTACTTATTCTATTTAAATTACATAACTCTGCAGTGTGGCATTTTTATTATACATTTATTATTATTATTTCTTTATTATAAAATTAAGCACAATTTTTTCTAATAATTGTTTTGCATGCTTTTTTAATGACTTCATGTTAAGAGAGAGACTACAATTTTTGGAGTATATATATATATATATATACATATATATATATATATATATATATATATATATATATATATATATATATATATATATATATATATATATATATATAGTGCTGTCAAACGATTAATCACATCCAAAATTAAAGTTTTTGTTTACGTTATATATGTGTACTGTGTATATTTATTATGTACATATAAATACACATTCATACAGTATATATTTCTTTAAATAGTTACAAATTTATACATAAATTTTTTCTCACATAGAATATATAATATATATAAAACAACATCTTTTTCTTAAATATTTACATGCATGTGTCTGTACTTTTATGCACAATACATGTACACAGTTTACACACACATATAACTGTATTATGTAAACAAATTAATCGATTAATTGTTTGACAGCACTACTTAAAACAAAACAGTCAATGGTATTTATTTTTATGTACTCTAAACACATATGAACATTATTAAACGTAATCAATCAGCCAGTTGCAGTTGGAGAACTGTTCCCCTACTATGATCCCAAAGTGGAGGGCACTGACGTTAAAGGCACTATACGACCTTATTTGGAAAGAGAAGAGCTGAATCTCCTCCCAGATTTCTCTCTCACGTCATTGGACTGGCCCAAACAGGACACATACACGACTGAGCCACCACTGCTCATACAGGATGATTTTACTGCAGGTAAATGCTGCTCAAATGTGGTACGATGCAAACAATAACTGCAATTCTGACTTCCTATAAATCATGTTTTCTCTCTCTTGTGTCAGACGAGCGATGCCTACAGCCTCTGGATCCCGGTCCGTGTCGAGACTATGTTGTTAAATGGTATTTTGATCCAAAAGCCAATTCATGTGCTCAGTTCTGGTTTGGAGGTTGCCAAGGCAACAAAAACCAGTTTGACACTCAACTGGCCTGCAGAAAATCCTGTGTGAAAATGTAAGTCTTATAATTAGAGCACTGAACCTGATACTACAGAAAGACATGAAGCTAAGAGGGCTCTTTATACACAAACTTTTAATATTCAACATTTTAAATAATAAACATTTTAAAAAACTAAACTTGAACAATCTACAAATGCCTTATTTGCATATATAGTGGCCACAAGAAGTATTTACACAAGGTTAAGTCACAATGAAAAATGTCTAAATTAACCAAAAAGCATTTTTATTTGAAAGAAATGTATTAATAATTCTTGATTAGGAATAATTCTGGCTCAGAGACAATGCACTGATATTCAGACATTATTTTGAGCAAAAATACTATTTCTTGATGTAGGAAATGAAAAAATATAATTCAACAGAAAAACAGTCTGTAATCTTTTAAAAATCAAATGTTCTCATGTAAACTAGTTTTTGGTCACATTAAGCATCTTTGCAGGTTTTTTTTAATAATGTTTGTTGTATTTGTATTGTGGTTTAACTGTGTTTAAGCTCACTGGTGCTGTTTTGTTCATGATTAGTGCTGAATCTGTACCTGTATCTGAAAGATGGCAGGTGATGTGTGAAATACTGTCATGAAACAAGATCATAAAATCTGCACAGCAGAGAAAGATCATTAAAAACAGATTCATCATCCTTATGTTTTGAGTAATCTCAGACGATATGCACAAGTCACACTATAATGTACACAACTCCTATATACATATGACTCTATTTTGACTTTTTTTAATATTTACATTTTTTAGAATTTTTATATTCAGGCATGCAAATACTGCTATTATGCTGCTGAGAGAAGAAACAATTTTACTTTATTAAAAAATAAACTGAAAAACATTTGTTTTTAATTGTAGTCCAGACTAACTGAAAATATAGTTAAACAATACAGTATATATTTACATTTAAAAATCTGTCATTTTAATTTAAGTGTTTATGCTATATCAAACAAAACAAAATGACTTATGTTAAACACTTATTTCATTATGAAACAATGTATGCAAACTATTTAAGGTAAAATGATGCATTTCTGAGTCAAACAGAATATTCAACAAGAATAAAATGTAAGGTGGGATTTAATCAAACTGGATAAATCATGTTTTCTTATGTAAGTATCTGTATGTTTGAGTAGATTGAAACTGAATTTGACATTAAATATTCAACATAACAGATTTGTTTCTGATCAGTGTTATTTTAATATCAATGAGATACTATAATAGTTTTTATTAATATTTTGAATTAGTTTTTATTTGTACATTTTCTGTTTTCATTTTAATAATTTAGTTTTTGTTGTTATTTTAGTATTATGTTAGTATGTATGTGTGTTATACACACAAACACACACACACATTCAGTTAAACAATGTATTTAATTATTTCTTATTTTTAGTTTAACTGAACACACACACACACACACAAATACTAAAAACGACACAAAAACATAATTATATATAAACATACATACAAAATAGTACATTTGTCAACCATCTTAATTTTTTTTTCAGTTAATGCTTACTGTATGGATTTAGTTTTAGTTAATATAATAACTTTGTTATATAATAATATTTCTGATTCACAGTATCAGCAGGTTTTAATCATTTATTGAATAATTTTATTTAAATAGAAACAGAGGATAAGATTTTGCAATTATACACAGCCTAAATAATAATAATAATGCTAATGATAATAATACTATAATATAATATCATATAATAACCCACACATATTTTCATTGAGAAACTGGGTTTGTAGCAACTGTAGTTTTTCATTCTCCGGGGGAAAGGGATTAAATGTTTCCTGTTGATCCCATCCGGATCTCTTGAATCCCTGGCCTTCACTCCTATGGTCTCCATGCACCTGCTCAAGGCCATGTCCTCCACAGAGCTGAAACGCTCACAGCGTCCCGTACCGAAGCCTTGTACAAATCTCCTGAGGACCTCTCGGCTCATGTAACCCTGACGGACGAATGGCCGGAACCTTTTCTGTGTCATGACGGGAGAGCAGGTACCTCAGGTTCACCACCACAACAAACATGTCGTCGTCAGCTTTGATGAACCAGTCGGTGTGCTGGAGGTGGTGGGCATGGATGTTCTGAAAGGCCCGGATGGTCTTCCAGTACAGCTGCGTTCAGCCCCACGGTGGGGAAGTCGGAGCTCTGCCAGCTCATGTACAGAACCTGGTTCCAGTGTTTAGCTCAGACTCAGGCTCCAACATGCTGGAGATTTTTCAAAAGATTTTCAGGCTTCGTAAATGATCCAACAGAACACACACACACACACAGGAAAACAGGGACTGCGCCAGCTCATCTAGCACAGTAAATCAAAACATGCACTAGAAGTCAAAAGTTTGGGCTCTCACTTTGTTGAACATACTCTCCCATTAAACAAATGTGTTCTTTCTTTTTTAAAGAAAATTCATACTTTTATTCAGCAAAAATGCATTCAATTGAACAAAAGCAATAGGAAAGGCTTGTTACATAAGATATTGATTTCAAATCAATTGTTTTAAACTGCTTTTCAAAGAAATTACTTTCACATAAATATTAAGTAGCACAGTTTTCAGCACCGATAATTTTTTTTTTTTTAATTCTATTTGGAGTAATGCTGCAAAAAATTCAGCTTTGCAAAACTTTTGAACAGTACTGTATGTTTATTATTATTATATATGACCCTGGAGCACAAAACCGGCACAAAACCTGGGGTATATTTGTAGCAACGGCCAATAATACACTGTATGGATCAAAAATATGATCACTAAAAATCATTAGGATATTAAGTAAGATCATGTTCCATCAAGATATTTTGTACATTTCCTACTGTAAATATATCAAAATGTGATTTTGATTGGTAATATGCATTGCTAAGAATTCATCTGGACAACTTTAAAGGATATTTTCTAAATATTATGATTTTTTTTTTTTTTTTTGCACTCTAATGTTGTTTCACATAGCTTTATCTCAGCCAAATGCAGTCCTAACAAACCATACATCGATGGAAAACTTCTTTATTCAGCTGGTATTGTGGTCCAAGGTCACATATTATAAATTTAAACCATGCACAGAAATTAATTTCTTTACAAAATTGAAACGGTTTTATTTTTATATATTTTTAAATCAGCGCATAGGCAAAATTATTTTAATAATAAATATGTAAGATTGGTTGTCCAAACTTTTGACCGATATTGTAAATACTGAGCAAATATGATGCAAAATATATTAAAAGAGAGATGTAATAAAGAACAAACTATTCTTTTTCCATGCATGACTCTTGGCTTGAGAGTAAAGGTAAAGTGGATATGATAGTAGGCCAAATCTAACACTCATGAGCTGCTGAACAAAGACAAATCCAACGAATATCACACAAGATAGAAATATGTGCCAAAAAAAGGAAAATATTTGCAATATAAATAACTGGAAAAAAATACAAATATATTATTCTGTTACAGAAAAATACGACTTACCATTTCCATGAAGTTCAGGTCAAAGAAAATGAAAGAATTCAAGAATTATCGGAAGTGGCCACATACAGTTTTTATTTCCTGTAACTGACTTCACAGACCTCGATTGTCTTGATAGCAGTTCCATGAACCTTAACCTTCATGCACAAGTTACTCAATTCAAAAAACCATTTACTTCAAAGCAAGAGTATAATCATTCCCAATGTTTTTGTTCCTCAAAATGATGTAGTGAGTTTTTACAGAATCCAAACTTTGACAAAAACTAGAATGTTCTGTTCTATTGTGTGCAGCCATCATAGGAGGTGCATTTCAATTACAGAACACAGTACATGTTATAATGCTTAAAATCAGACAAGAGGTCAAGTGTGGAAACTACTGTAGCTGGGCAAAAACAATCTCTTATTGACAAAGGGTCGGTCCTCAAAATCAGGGACTTCAAGCGCCTTGAAAGTGAAAAGCACTGAAGAATGAAGATCAAGGTTTGCTGCTCCTCCCTTCATTTGAAGTTAAGGAGCTACAGGAGATGTGTGTAATTGCACATAATTTTCACACGGAAGAAAACAATAAAAAAAACTTCAGAGTCGCAAGACTTTAGAAGAATGACTGATGATAGTTTTTACTAAAGAGCACTACGTGAAACAGCGTTCCTAAATCTAGTAAGCTGCCTACATAGACAACTGCCTTCTTACCCAACATCATAACTCAAATGGATTTAGATTTCAAGATACTACTCAGTATTTTTACTGAGATCTTTAGATTGCATTATGGGATTTCTTTCTTCACAAGTGGAAAAAAAAGGTACAGTATCTTAGGAAACATCATAATTGCTATCTTTTGGAACAGACTTTGTATTAAGAGCATCTATGATGCCTTAAAATGCTGCCTAAATATGCAGCTTACTAGGTCAGTGATTTAGTACACACAGCTAGTAATGCAAAAAAAATGATTTAACAGAGACTGATGTGTGTCTCTTAAGACATCATTTATTTGAAAAAGATCTGTCAATTTACTGTCTAATCTCACTGTCTAAACTGAATTATGCCAAAGCATTTATAAACAAAATACCTTTCAAAAATAAGCAGCATTAGGGAATACCAAATATTTCTGAATAATGATGAGTTATACTGGCAAAAAAAATCATAAATCATTTATAAAACACTAGAGATGAGTACATAATAATGTACCCCGGATTAGTCTTTGGATCTGGATTGCGTCCTTCAAAGAGTCCGAAGTAAAGGACAGAATTCGTTCCACTCATGTCCAGCTGTGAGGGGAACAAAATGTTTTTAAAATCATTACCAACATCATGCAGCTATAAAAAGAATCAATTACATGCTTCTGGCTATGAGGGTTTAGAAGAACCATTCAGCTTTCCTCAAAACCTTTCAGTAAACAGTGCTTAAAAGAAGTATTTTTTTTTCTTAGTGTGGAAAAGATTTTAAAAACCTGAAGAACCTGTTTCCACTATAAAGAACATTTTGTGCAATAGAAAGGATCCATGGATGTTAAACACTCTTCATGAGTTCATCAGTGCCAATACAGAGCATTATTTTAAAGAGTGCGTGTCAGAATCAAATATGGCTGTACTACTAACTGATTGCTGCACAGGTCATGCAGTATATGTAGTATGCATATATCGTTCTGTTTTGCTGTACCTGGGAAGTGATGTCAGTCCTCCATGGATCCACCTGGAGCCCGTCGCACCAGCCTCCACGGCCGTACAGCCAGGTCCCGTGTTCATTGGGCACTGCTCCTTCAAAAACCCGCATGGCACAGCCCAGAGGTGATCCTGCACGGACATGCACATCGGTTTTACTCTCACTGGCACAGTCAAAACACATAAGATGTTGTCTAGTTCACTCATCCTGCTCCAACTGACCAGCTGTCTCAAACACAAGGGTGTTATTGATGGATCTGTTGATCAGGAAATGATGTGATGTCACACAAAATTCACCGCAGAAGTTCTCGTCAGACCCGTGAGCCGTGATAACGGCATATAACTCCACCTGCCACACAATAATCCACATTAAATTCATGGAAGGTTACAATTCTCCAAAAATATCACATGCAAAAATAAATAAAATAATAAGAAATTAAAGAATGAATGAATGTATCATTATACTAAAATAATACAAAACATATTTTACAAATATATTATAATTTTTTTGTATTATTATTGGTATTTTCAGTCTAATTATTTGTACTATTCGAGCACATGTAAAAAAACATTCAATTTATGGAAAGTTTTTACTTGTACACAAATTTATAAAATCATATGCAAAATAAAGGAATAGATAAAAATAAATAAATTGATTGACTGTATTATTATAAAGGTCATATTAATAAGACTTAAAAAAAAATCCATGGAATGTTTTTACTTATCCAGAAATGTTATGTAAAAATTTACATTTTTGCATTACTATTGTTATTATTATTATTTATAGTACTGTTCCAGCATTCAAATAATGGAAAGTTTTTCATATATACAAACACACACATACATATATATATATATACTTTTTTTAAATTAGAATGACAAATTATGACTTTTTAAAATTAAATTGAATTAAAATTAAATGTATGCATTTAGCAGACGCTTTTATCCAAAGCGACTTACAGTGCATTCAGGCTATCAATTTTTACATATCATGTGTTCCCGGGGGAATCGAATCCCCAACCTTGCGCTTGTTAACGCAGTGCTCTTCCAATTGAGCTACAGGAACAATAAAACATTTATTATTATAATATTTGGTCAAAAAAACTTCTATATTGTCTGATATTTGGAAGTTTTTAATGAAATATTTAGATTTTTTGTTTGGCCAATGTGTCAGACGCAGGATTTTACATTTTGACTGGGATTCTATTATTAGAACTATTTCATAGTTTCATTTTAACTATTATTTTAACTATTTCATCAATGAAAAGAGGTTTGGATTTATCACCTTCTTTGTTGAAGCTGGAAGAGTGAACTTGATCTCCTGGTATCTGCTGTTATAGTCCTTGTCAAACGTCCCCCCAGGGAACAGTGACATCACCTTGAAAGGGTACAGTCTGTCGGAGTAATTACCTGCGAACAATGTCAGATGATGTCAACATCCATAACAGACATCCTCATCCCGCTGCAATCTATTTGTCTTGCTTTATTACTACAGTAACTCGACTTGCACTGATGCATTTTGGGAAACAGCCAAGCCTCTAAATGCACTTCCAGGAAATGTGTATTTATGGTGTTCTGCAAGTGCACTAAAATGGAACAAGTGATTATATAGATTGATGACTCATTGTAAATATTATTGTAAAACTGAGGCTGACTATAAACTAGAAGTGTGCAGGAAGCGTCAGTAACCAACTTTAAGTTCTCTGCAAGTTACATTTTCAGAAGCGTAATATCAACCCATTTTAATAATGAAGAACTTTCTGTAGTGTTGACTATGTCGATGATATTTACACTTCTCTTTTCCAAAACTGGAGACAGCTCATTTTGTTCCTTTGAGTATGAGTCAATAGAACACGTGTGGGTGAGCAATAGCATTCACAGCTGCACGCAGTAAATCAGTCACTGGTATGTTCTTTCCACGAAAATGTTGTTTATAAAAAAAAAATATTTGTCAAAATCTAGTGTCCACTGCCTGTACGCATTCCTCCAAAAATTATCCCTAGTGAAAGAGAAACTCACATGTGTTCAATTTAGAATGCACTATATAGGCGGCAACTCAGTGTGTCATACAAATAAGGCAGGTGGCCCCAAAAGTTGCACACTTTATAACCATAGCTAAACGTATTTGACATGAAAAATCTTTAGCACAGTATTTACAAGCATTTTGAAACTCTCAGTATTGCATATAAAGTATGCACTATATGAATATATTTTTCAATATAATTTGTCTGTGATGCAAAGTTGTTGTTTTTTAGCATCATTTCTCTTTTCTTTATTGTCACATGATCCTTTGCAAATCATTCTAATATGCTGCTGCTCAAGAAACACTTATTATCAATGCTGAAAACAGTTTTACCTTTTGCTTTTTGTGTTTTTAGGATTTTTTGATGAATATAAAGTTACAAAATACAGTAGAAACAAATATATTGTCTCTGCTGTCACTTTAGATCATTTAGTGTCCCTGCTATATAAAAGTGTTAATTTCTTAAGAAATAAATCAAATAAGTCGTGACCTGTCTGGTTGCTGTGACTAAAGCGTAGCTGGAGAGACGTCATCCATGGCATGGCCCATGGCACAGTCTTCATGGTGAAGACACATTTCTTGTCATTTAGCAGAGGAATCAAAGGAGAAACATCCGTTAGCCAATGACCCGTGCCCCTGTAAACAAACAGTTTCTACCATCAGCAATGAGCTGTAACACACTGTCTGAAGCCCAGTGCCCATTACTATAAAGGTAACAAGAAGGACAACTATTTTAGTGTCCTCACCAATAACGTTCTATATATTATAAGTGCAAACTCCAGGTTTGTCATCTGCCACCTTAAATACTCAAGCTCTTTGAAGCAGGTGGATTCTGATTGGCTGTCAATGGCTGTTTTTATCATTCGTCAGCTGGAAAAAAAGGTTCTTAAAAAAGTCATTCCGATGATATTATTGCTCTGTGCCGGAATAAATATAGAATGACATTTAAAACTAAATCTCTATCATTATTTTTCACATCCTGGGTGTGAACGGGCTTTAAGGCTAATCGTTTAATGTCCACAATGACAATGTTGAGAAGACAGCAGCACTGATCTGTACCTGCGGAAGGCTGTTATCCAGCGCCCGAGCTCCAGGTTGCAGTATGGGCTGGTGCGATCGCAGCATACGTACAGCTGTACGGTGTGATCCCAGTGAGCACATGTCTCGTCCCTGCGGCCGGGACAGGACAGGGAGGCATCCAATTCCAGAATATCATAATCCATGAAATCTAGAAACAATAACAGACAGAATTAGACAACAACAAAAAAAGTCTATCTTTGAATGGTAGGCCTGTCATGGTGGATGTGACTACCGTATTTTCCGGACTATAAGTCGCACTTTTTTTCATAGTTTGGCTGGTCCTGCGACTTATAGTCAGGTGCGACTTATTTATCTAAATTAATTTGACATGAACCAAGAGAAATGAACTAAGTGAAAACATTACCTTTTCCAGCCGCCAGAGGGCGCTCTATGCTGCTCAGTTCTCCTGTAGTCTACACTGAGCAGCATAGAGCGCCCTCTGGCGGCTGTAGATGGTAATGTTTTCTTTCAGTTCTTGGTTCTGAATAAATGCAACTTATAGTCCAGTGCGACTTATATATGTTTTTTTCCTCATCATGACGTATTTTTGGACTGATGCGACTTATACTCAGGTGCAACTTGTAGTCAAAAAAATACGATAATGTGAAGCTCAAACCTTCAGGCAGATCCACCACCGCCTGAGCTCCCGTCTCTCCCTGCATCAGATGACGATCAAACACAGGCACTATAACAGCAGGCTGACTCAGGTGCTCCTGCAGAGCCTCATTGAATATGAACCTGAGGAATTAAATAAAGGTGAACCAGACGGAGATAAAAAGAACTACAATTATGATACCACGAGTTAGTCATAGTAATGGCCAGGACGGTAATTGGACAATACTTATCAATTTTAAGATCAGCATTTGGCACATATTAGCACAATATCAGCTGTCAGCACCCAGTTCTCCAGATATCACTATGGTATTCCCTGTGGTACATTCCACTTTACTTCACTCTATTCAAATTGTGATAACAGCCCCAGTTTCCAGAGCATGAACTAAACGTGAAGACCAGTTGTCTTGAGTGGATTGAACACACACGTTTTAAACATAAGTATAAGCTGTTAAGATATCACATATCAGTTTCGGTTATACTTTATTTTAAGGTGTCCTTGTTACAGTTTAATTATACATTTAAGTACTGAGAACTTAATTAACTACATGTACTTGCTATATGGTTAGGGTTAGGATCAGGGTTTAGTTTAGAGTTACTTGCATGTAATTATGCATAATTTCTTGGTTTTATAATAATTACATGTAACGTGCAACAAGGACACCTTAAAATAAAGTGTTACCCTGTTTTCTTACCACTGCGCCTGCCAGGCCATGAATCTGAAGGAGGGGTAGAGAAACCAGCCCATCTCAGACAGCGCCCCCTTCTGGTTGATCGCAAAGAAGAAGTTTGGAGAAGGTGTGACCTGGATAGTCACATTCACAGGGTTCCCCTTTCTATCGAAACAATCCACATGTCAAAAATGATTGAAAAAAAAAAATATATTATATATATATATATATATATATATATATATATATATATATATATATATATATATATATATATATATATATATATATATATATAACAATGCATTATTTATCAGCCTGTCTAAATAATACAAGTCATGCTGTAAACATTGCAAATACACACATTAAGTTCTTAAGTATTGAATAATGAAATGCTAAAGTCTTATTATGACTCGTTTGACAACACACAACCAATCATAAATCTTCATGAAAATTCATGTGCTGTCACTAAAACTTTCACGTGCCATTTTTCATTTGAAGGAAATTACTTTTGAAGAAGACCACAAAAATTACAGCGTACGTGATAAAGATGTGTTTTATTAATTTAAGCATTTTTACAGATGGACAGGCTGTTATAAAAATAAGTAGTGTGTTTGTATGTTGCATGTTTTTAATTAAAGTTATTAACTTCACTCATATACAATAAAAATAGAAAAACTATTATTACTTGTCTTAAATTAAAGGAGGGAAAAAAAGTTTTTCTTTTTATTTATTCCTTCCCTTTCTAGCTTGTACTTATTTGAGCAAAGCCTGAAACTTGGTGTTACAACACTTCCTGTGTTTTAGTCATTTTGTTGGGTGCTTATTATTTTATTTCTATTTAGCCTTATTTGTTATTTCAGTTTTTGTTTTATTTTAGTGCTTATTTTGTTTTACCGCAGTGCTTCCATGACAGATGGTTCGATATGGACCATAGACGCAGGAATGTTGATGGAGGTGGAACAATCGTCTCCTAAGCAGTTCATGTCCTGTATGGGATGCCCAGGTAATGCATACACCAGCACTCCGGTAGCGTTAGATTCAGCCATGGTTTTTATCTTTAACATTTAAAAACATTGAAAATCAGGCCAGATCTTGTATCTTGAACACATATCCATGTTGCCTTGCTCATGCAGCTCACCTTTGTGAAGAAAGAGCAGCCCCCCTCAGATACCCATGCCACTGCACCTTTGACAGATGCTACAGGTTTACAACCATCACCAGCATCCAGCAGTCTGTAAGGATCTGCACCCCAGCGTCCATTCAGCCAGTCGTATCGGGCATTGAGACGCTTGGCGATCACCGGTGCACTCCAGTCTGTAATTCCAGAATATTTAAGAAATGATGCCAACAAAACAAATGGAACCGAGGCATGTGATCCCACCGAGACACACTCACCTGGAGAGGAGAAAAGCACCTGAGCGAGGCCGCAGTTGTGTCCTCCACATCCCCACGAGTACAGAACTCTGGGTAACCAGTTACCCAGCGCAAACACAGGAATAGGAGAGAAATGCAGTCTGGACAAGATCTCTTTTCCTCTAACAAGTAAAAAAAAAGAAAAGAAAAGAAAAGGTGTTTGAATATGAATTGCCTTAATATAGATTTTGCATACTGTGGTAATATCACACTACAGTTACAGCATTTTTTAAAGGTAATAATAATAAAAACTATAGTATTACCATTATATCCAAACATCATAATATGAACTGGTATTTCTGTAATAAATAAATAGTAAAATAATAATAATAATAATAATAATAATAATAATAATAATAATAATAATATCAATCAATAAATCAATCTCCTTTATTTATATAGCGCTTTAAACAAAATACATTGCGTCAAAGCACTGAACAACATTCATTTGGAAAACAGTGTCTCAATAATGCTAAATGATAGTTAAAGGCAGTTCATCATTGAATTCAGTGATGTCATCTCTGTTCAGTTGAAATAGTGTCTGTGCAATAAAATAAGTTTGAATTAAAAAAAACCTGTCTGCATCTATCTATCTATCTATCTATCTATCTATCTATCTGTGATGTGATATCAGATGTAATACCATAGTACTTTAAAACATCTTACAGTATTGAATATTAAAATATTTGTATACTAAAAATGGAAATTATTTAAAGGGTTTTCCAAGGTAACCAAAATATTAAAGAGAAAAATTAAAAATGATTAAAAAGTACTTTTCAGTCTATTTATACCTACAGCGATGGTTTAGTCAATAAATAATAAGAAATACATAAGTAAATTAATACATTTCTTAAGGAAAACACAAAATTGGTCTATCCATCTATCACTGCAGTGAATATATTTGTGTATATGCGGGTGTGTGTGTGTATGGTAGTTATTGAAATGGTTCTCCAAAGTAAATTTAAGAATACAACAGTATCATGTTGTCCAAAATCATAATAACACGTGGTACTGTCTGGTAGAAAGCAAGCTTCAGTGTTAGCTGTTAATATGATCCTGAATGTGTCTGTACCCATGGGCTGCAGCCGTGTACACCTGTTCTTTCATCCAGAGGGCGTCCTGCTGCGCAGTGTCATCCAGGGACAGCAGCAGGACTTCAGTGTTGGCCGGCAGATATTTCAGCAGGTCTGACAGAGACTCGTTCCACGTCCACAGACACTCCAGAAAGGCGGATTTATTGGTGAACGCGTGCACGATGAGCGCGCTCCTCGAGTCGTTCTGAGGACTGTACTGAAACACTCCGTTCAGAGTTTGCACCTTGAACGCAGGAGCAACATCTCCAGGTTCAAACCCCTCCAGACCTTCAGTGGACCTTCCTCTGTATCCGGTGCTGCCTGCATTATGCTCCGGGGAGTCTATGTGGTGCAGATTATCAGAAGATTTCGCATTTCTCGGAGGAGACGTTGCATTAACGCGGAACGCTGCGCAGAAATATAACAGATAAAAACAAAGCAGCAGAAATCGAGAGTGAAACATGGTTTTCAGCTGAGAACGGGCATTTCTTTGTTTATGAACACGCACGTGAATTGTACACGCTCCCGAGTCCGTGTATATCTAACGTTACATTGTTTCACTTTTAATTCAACTTCTTCCTCATTTAGATAAACGCGGGGCGTGACCTACGGAGGCCTGGCAGGTTTGAGTGACACGATCAATTTGCCAATAAGAGACGAGAAGGAGCGTGTTACTATGCAAAATATTAAATAGAACCTTGCGAAATAAATATTCAAAATAAATTCAAACCTTGATAAAAAGAATGAAAAACAGCAACGAGTGGAAAATCTATTTCGTTTTTCACTTTATGTAATTTTAATATGCAATATATTATTTCTTCAAATGTTATTTGGTGTTATTTATAAACGATCATAGTACGTTTTATTTTTATATTTGCTTTTATTTTGTTTGAGTTTTCATTGCATTTATTTCATTTTTGTTTTTAATCTTTTCAGCCTTATTATTTTTATATCCGTTTTAGTTTTTCAACTTATAGACTACTTATTTCAGTTATCTGCCAGGTATTTATTCATATTTTATTTTATTCTATTGTTCTTTTATGCCCAGTTGAAATATAGAAGTGATTTAATTTGCATTACTATTAATATTTCAAATAAAATAATTAAGCAACATTCTAGTTTGTCAGCTGGTAGCATTTAAGTTATTCTATCTTAAGGTAAATGTGCTGGAGTATGATACAGACGATGTTGGAAAGTGTCACCTTAACACCTGGACTACAATAGGTTTTTATCGGTCTAATGAGGTTAAAGATCATCAGGTAAAAATATTTTACAAATTGTATTGTGTTGAGTTTTTTTCTTCTTCCTCAGTTCCACATTATCAGTTGATATATACGATATAAATACACTGTATAATATAAATGTTGCTTTCTCTGCCAAATCACATAACACGAAGACGTATGAGTATTTGATTTTTTTCTAATCAGCTGTGCAGTACTATAACTGGTTATATTTAAGTGTGCTTTAAAAATAAATGTCCTACATATTATTATTATTATGCATTTATTATGACTGAATGGTGTCATATACGGTGCATTTACATTAACATGATGATTGAACTTCTTTTAAAAGACAAAGGGGCTGCTGATGTTGAATCGTGTGTGAATCAAATATAATATCGTGGTATGTCTTACAAGTGACTTCCAGGGAAGAAAGAAATGTCAGACGTCTGTGGGTCTAATGGGAAAACTGAATGTGGTTGAACCAGGTTTGCTAGTTTTTCCTTTCTTTTTTCCACATGCATAGCCTACATCACATCTATCACAACGTAATGACATATATTTTCTTCAGAAATCCTTCTAGAAAAAAAAAAAAAAAAAAAGGCGAGCGCTGTGATTTAGTTGAAGGTTTCAAAATGCACCTACTTTTGGTCCAAGACGTCAGGCTGAAACTGATAACGCTCTGTTCTGAAACAAATTAATAATAATAATAAAAGGTAACTGTTATTTGGGGATATTTGTTCACAGCGCCACCTAGTGCAGTATAATGATTAAAGCATGACGAATAGTCATACCAGATAATGTCTAATATGGCGAGAAGTTTCACTCTCACTATACTTCCGGCTTCTAAACTGGTTGCAGTTCCACGCTGATTCCACATGAGGGCGCTCACAGGACGAATGCAGAATGAATGGAGGTCAATGGCGGTATTCCACTTAAAATCCACTTTCTCAAGAAATAATTTTTTGTCTAGTAATTTGAACGTTGTATTCTAAAGGATATGCAAAGAAATTACACATTGCTGGGTGTTCGATTTTTTAGAATCACTTATTGGCTTTAAAAAGTCTTTTAAATGTCAATGACGTCATACACATTCACATTCATTAGCAGAATGCTAGCGTGTTATGGGCAACAACAACTCAACCTGTAAGAAATCGAAAGGACATAAGTACTCGTTCATTCAACTTTCGACCTATAACCCATGTTGAACTTGCAAAACCTACAATCAGATCTGAGATTTCTCAACGGCAATCGGTTGAAAATGACAAATTTAGCCGTCTAGCCCCATAGACTCCCATTCATTTTGCCCTCATGGCGATCGCCCCCAGTGGAACTCTGGTGGTACTGCAACTAAAATTCGGTACAATAGGAGTGGGAAGGCTCTCCGTAGACAGGCTCTGGTCATACTGTCACATGATACATTTCCATGCTCTTTGCAACAACCTTGGCTTGTGCTCATTTGTTAAACGGACACAAATGCAAACATAACCAAAAAAAGAACGGTTCACAAATAGTCATTCGATTCAGTTATTTGAGCGATAATAGAGCGACTGTTTCACTTTTATGGGAATCTTCAAAGTTCATTTTAAGGCATAAAAGTTATTTTTATTTACTGGTTCTTTAAAATTATGATGCATTTGTTGGTTAAAAGAAAAAAAGATTCCACTGAGCTAAAGAAAAATTATTAATAATAATAATAATTAATTCAATTTGCAAGACTTAGAATATGCAACAAACATTATTTTATTATAGTACCAAGTCAAAGACCGTTTATCAGTTAATTCATTCATAATTATAGTGTTGGTCCAATTTTTACTTTCTAAACTTTAAACATTAATTATTCTTGAAGGTTCAATCAATGTATTACCATCATATAAATGTACATTTGGAAACATTCATTATTAATTAATACAAACATAACAGATTTTAATGATTAAATATTGAGTAACACTACTTTTAATGTGATACAAGGGGATAATAAGTGATGAAAGTGTGACAACTGCCCCATAACAAACGAATTTAAATATTACGATCAGCTTTTCTTGTACAAAAACTTTGTACTGTAGTTAGATTGTAGGTTTTTTTGTAGATTTGAATTTTTATTTAAAAAAGCAACTTATGACGGTTCCCAGTCTTGCAACACTATTTGACATCTTTCAGCAATCTAAACGAGCACCCTGTATCGTCACAAGTTTATTAAGAGACTGTACAATACAAATGAAAAATAAAATTAAAAATACAGAGACGCAGAACATAAGAAACAAAACAAAAATTGCTTTGGACTCGTGTCCTAACAGCTGAAATACTGTCCAGCAGAGGGGAACTTACAGACAAACATGCTGAAACCTCTCTATCATGAGCACGACTGCTCCTGGCCATGAATTAAGACACCCCTCTGCTGAGTATTAAGAAACATACAAAAAAATATTACGTTAGCTGTCTTGGTGTACGTATACATATTTATATATATATAAAAATAACTGAAATAACATTAATGAAGTTATAGGAGGTGGTCAAAGGATATGACTAGACAGACATTATACTTTGGAAACACTTCTGCAATAAGAGAAAAACTAAAATTATAAGCCAAAAGAGCAAATAATACATTTGCACGTCCCTGGATGTCACTTGTGCATTTACAGTTGTATAATTTGGCCACGTTACATGGGATTCTTCATCCAGGGAAAATAGAGCACGGTCACATTTTTTCTACAAAAAACACACTTCTGTTATAGAGGTTCATGTTATTCAGTTAACGAGCAAACAATTTATCACCAAAATATAGGTCAGACATTTTTGCCAATATAAGTGTAGACATCAGCTGGTAAGTTGAATTCATTCTAGATTTCGTTTAGATTGGTATGGGTTTGGCTTGCCTAAGAATGAGTTTCACAAAGGTAAACGCTTTAGCCGAAGTCCACGAACAGCTTGAACGCCTCCATCAGACCTCTGAAGTCTGAGGCTACACAGATATCAGGTCAGGGGGGATTGGCCAATGAGAACAACCTGGGCATCATTAAAGATTTTAAAAGATCTTCCCTTTCTTCTTATTCTTTTCCAAAGTCCTGTGGGGGAGAGAAAAAACAAAACAATAATAATAATAGTTTAAAAAAAAAAAAACAGTTCTGAGCAGGGATGCATTATTTTAGAAATTCAGAGGGGTCTTTAAAAAAAGAAAATATAAAAATGATATATTAAATATACACTACATAAACATCTTCTATAATATATGGTTTCATTACATTTTCTGCTGCTCCAGGATACGCTGCTGGGTCTCCCAGGTGGATCTCTCCTCCTCAAACTGACGTCGTCTCTCCTCCAGCTCCTTATGCTGAGCCTCCAGGTTCTTCTTCATCTGCTCATGACGCCGCTGCAGCTGCACGGGTCACACAGAAACAAGAGGTCAGGCTCTGCTACTGCACACCTAGCAGACTGACACTGATTGAAGAACTTAACTATAGAGCAAAGAAGCATTTCAAACTTGTGTTTCAGTATCACTGAGATACTATTACAGTTAAATAATATTTTTATTTTAAGGTAGGGTTTTAGTTATTTTGATCTTTTTTTGTCTTATTTAAAACAAAAAGTCCAAATATTATAATATGCCTGGAATCATTTTTTTAATACATTTTATTTACATTATATTTATTTTAGTACACTAATTTAAACTAAATATATATGAAAAAATAAAGTTAAAAAGTGAATCATATTCAGTTTTTTTAATGGTTTTAGTTTAATCATAATAGCCCTGGTGTGGAAATGTGCATATAGTAAATATAAATGAAAGTATGATTAAGTACCATCGTGTTGATTTAGCAAAAAACCAATGTAAACATAACATCATTATTTTTAATATCTGTATTCTTACTGTTTTACTTATTTTTGGAATTTGCGATGGCTGTGTGGTCCAAACTATGATTCAGAATAAAATTAAATAAATGATATTTCCATAAAGATGTTATTCTTTTAGTTTTATCATCTAATCCCTTTAGGACATGTTGAGGAATTGTGCGGTCAGTACCTCTGCCTCTGAATCTTTCAGCTTCTGAATCTTCTCCTTGACTTTCATCTCAAACACCTGCTCCATCTCCATCTCCATCTTCTTCATTTTGGCCACATGCTCCCTTCTCTCCTCCTCCATCTGGGCGATAGGGCTCCTAGTATTGACACATGCAATAACAATCATGAGAGCACATCCCACAGTTTCCCCTAGAGCAGCGCATCCCTGTGCATCTTCACAAGACAAGAGGAGATGGAAAGGTGGACAAACAAAGCCCTCGTTGCCCACTCCTTATCACAAAGATGATCAATGACACCCGTGATCAATCGCACCCTCTAAACACCTCTGGCAACTAAACACACATGGCTTACCATGGCTAGTCTGGCTAAGGCAGAGAAAGAGGAGGAGAAACATCAAACGAACAAACATCCTGGTCCCAGAGGAACCTGAAAGCTGTTAATGGCCAAAGCATTTTTGCTGATCAAAGTTAGTGAGCGGCGCAGGAAAGCTGCAGAGAGTTTCGACGGGAACATACTGTTCCTGTAGCTCAATTGGTAGAGCATTGCGCTATCAAGCACAAGGTTGGGGGTTTGATTCCCCAGGAACACATGATAGGTAAAAATTGATAGCCTAAATGCACTGCTATATATATATATTAACTGAAATAGAAAAAAAATAAAAATAAATAAAATCAATAACAACTATACAGACATATATTAGCAAAATAAATAAAAAATATAAATTTAATAAATATTAGTGATTAAATATTGAAATAATAAATCATTTAATATTTAAACAATTCAAAATATTAATCAAATAACACTGATCTCAACTTCTTATTCATGAAATATGAGCAGAATTAATTTGAATTCAATAAAGTCATTTTTGTGAAATTTAGTAAAAATGGCAATGCACCTGTCAATCAAATTTTTTTTTCTCCCACTCATAAACAAACAGTAGGATATACTCTGGGATACTTCACATCAAGAATCACTGGGAAGGTTTGACTTCCTCTAATCTAACCAGTTCAACTGGGCTGCTGTCACAAGGTCTATTACTCCCCGGGAAAATCACACATGGAATTGATGGAAAAAAGAGGGAGATAACAGACACCGCAAGCCACCGTTCCCAGAGGAAGAGAGGATCCGTACAGCACAGGGATTGGGAAAAATGTAAATGACCACTTACATGCCTTCAACCGTGTCAACTCTAAAAGACAAAAACACACACACTTAGCATGCTACAAATCATACTGTGCACTGAAGAGCAAAATAATGTGTCAACAGAAAGCAGATGAGAGGAAAGACTAGTCTGGATTATAGTGCACATATTTAATGTGGTTTCCTGCAAAAATGATATTTAAGGTTAGAGGTGACTTGACTATTGGAAGCTGCATGGCCTGACCACAAACGTGTCTGTGAGCGTGCGCTCATGCATGTGTGCACTCATGCTTGTGTTAAGAGTCTGCCTTCTTAAATCAAGGGTTAGCAAGCACAGCAAACTGTGAAGGGATATCATAAAGTGCCCCTATTATAGGTTATAAAAGGTTCATATTTTGGTTTCGGGAGTCCCCCAACAACAGGTTGACATGCATGCAATGACAAAAAAAAACACTTTCTTTGTCTATAAAAAGCATTTATTTTTACCTTACTTGCTAAACGACTCCTGAACAATTCGCTCAATTTTTTTTTTTTTTAAACCCCTCTTTTGCGTGACTCCAATCTGCTGTGATTGGTTGGATTGATTTCATTTTTATTACATCATGCATGTAATGCCTGATAAAGCTGTGTTTGTGAGCACAGTGCTGCTTTGCATACAGAGTTACTAGGGAAACTGCTATTTTTAACGCTGGAAAAGCTGCACCTAGTGGCAAAGAATGAATTTTCATTCAGACCAAAGCGAAAAGACCAACAAGTGGGTGGGCAATATGCTAAATGTTTAATGTTGACGTCAACATGGAACGGCTTGGGATTCATTTTAAAAGTGACTCGTTTCAATGATTCAGAGCCGACTCTTTCTTTTGAGAGAAAATAACTTTATATACGGTGCACTTTCAGATTTAAAACTTTGCAGGATGTTTTCATTCACTTAGATCAGTGTTACACACTGCATGAAAGGTCATTTTCAAAAATCCATATTAGGGGCACTTTAATGTAAATCTCCTTAAAGGGACAATAAGTAACTTTTTAGGTATTTTATTATCTAAAATCAATATTTTTATTCATAAATATGCCCTCAATGGTGTACAAATACCTATGCCAATGTTTAAACTAATCCTTGTAAATGAAGAATTTATTATCTTTATATACATGGGACGGGTAGGTCGACGGAGGCTTCCATGTAGTTCCGCCATCTTGCAAAACTATAATAGCAGAGAGGGACAAAAAGTACTAAGCCAACGCGTTTCCACAGCGCGTTTTCGGTCAGAGCCAGAAACGCAGGTGCAGAGCAGTGAGAGGCGCTTGAAACTGCACCGGCAAGTTTAAAAGTCTGGATTGCATTCTTATTATGGACCATACATATGCCGCGCCACAGGAGAAGAAAACATCATCGCCAAAACAGTCAAAAATAGAACGTAAAAGGAAACGTGACCGTAGATTACAGAAAACAAGAGTTAATGTCGGGGAAGCTTTTTCTAGGTGGAAAGAGCTAATGCTTGATAAAGATTTCAAAAGAGACGCTGAAGTGGCCAGTTTTCTTCTCGACAGGTAAGTCAGTGTTACAATCTATATTATAATATTTTTTTTTATATCTAACAATGCATATAATTCAGAAAATATAACGAATAAAGAAGACATACAAACTACTAATTACAATATTTCATGTTTTCCACAGTCAGTAATTCATACTGTAACATTCGTTTGTTTATGGTCATGTTGCAGTTTGTTTGAAATAACACACCTGTTCACCTGAAGGAAAACTCGACGAAGTGCTATTAGAAGACATCCTGTCAAAGCTTTTTGGTACATATCGCCTACCGTAGATGCAACGCGCATTTGAAAAAGCGAGGCGCTGGAGAGCAAAATTAGTTTGAATGCAAAATACAATTTCACCACTAGATGGGAGTAATTCCTACTTACTGTCCCTTTAAACCAGAGAAATGTACTGACAGAAAATATATTTAAGCGAGTTAACATGAAATTGAAATTGACCCCATTAACTGTTAAAACTCTTCCCGTTTTTTTCATTATATTTTAGATTACAGAGTATGCATATTGTATTCTAATTTATTATATTATATTATATTACGAACCGACTCCATTCTGTAACGGCCACTTCTAATAATCCTATCAGTTCCTAATGGATAAAATAAAGTACTGCTCTAAATCTTCCCTCGGTGAATATCCTGTCTGACTTACTTATCCTATTATCCTGTCAAACAGTATTTTATGTTGACTTTAAATACAGAAGTAGGCCAGCCACAAATCTAAGTATGGAGGTTAACAGTGTGCTCTTTAATAAACCAAACAACAGGAAATGATGCAACATAAAATGTCACAATGCTGTTTTGAAAACTGAGCATCACTTAGAATACTATATATAACAAATGTTCAGCATTGAAATTAACTTTAGAGTAAGTGTTAGTGAGTTTGTTATTTCAACGGTATAAAATTAGACGTGTAAACACTAATATGACACTATTAATAATCAGACGGCTGTTTAAATTCATATATGCAACACCAGAGATCACATAGAACAAGGGACACATTGTTGCTTGAGTGTTATAATTTACATTCACACACTGTGACGCAACGAGGTCAGAGTCGAGTGTGTTTTAAGCATCTGCGACGAGGCTGTATGGAATCTAACCCTGTATATAACGGATGCTATCTTACATTATTCCAGGCATTTCCACTCACACTTCTATTGTATAAACATCTTGAATATCAGGAAAAACCATGCAGGCAAAGGCTTTTGTCATTTGATATGAAGTGCATGTTCTGGGATCAAGTAGACAGAATTGTTTATTTAATATCAGTGATATGATACTAAATGTATCTTACTTGGTGAGCTGGCCTCTGGTATTGTTGTTGTCGATTCCGTTACAGGTAACAGCTGCAAGCTTCCTGCTTCTGTAGTTCTCATAATGGACGTTATTTGTTACGTCCTTGAGGTCCTGCATGTGGGTTCTGACACAAAACAAGTAAATTTTTATACACTGGCTCCACAAAGCCATGCTTAAATTATGAGTGCCTTTAAAATAGATATATAAAATATCAAATCAAGTGGCAATTATATTGCAGAAACACACTTTTGAAGCAATGCATTTGACAAAATTAGCCCTTGTGGTCAAATTGCTAAAGGGGAGTCTCACACACTCTCCCAAAGCTACTGCTTTTGTGTTTCTACAGTTTATTTCCTCAAGACTTCAGCTAAACCCTTGCGGTGACTGTTTGTACCTGATGAGCATATTCCTTAAGAGGGTGAAATCACAGTGGTCTCCATTCTCAACTGTGGAGAAAGAAAAGATAATCAGGTTTTAAACATATAAAGTTGTTCTTCAAATGCCATCTATAGGTATTAACTGCAGAATAAGACTTCACAAGAACTGACCTCACTTCTAACTAATGTAATAATTTAATAGAGCTTATAAATCACATCCTGGAACAACAACAGAAAATGTTTTATATTCCATATTTTAAAGCATCAATCTGATGCATTTTGAGATGCTTTTTTGCCAACCTGGGGAGAGCTGGAGAAACTTAACTTCAGTCATGAGTTAAAAATTATTACTAATTATTATTACGATTTCTGTAGCCTACTGTTCATCAGTGAAACGTTGGGAGTGGAAGGAGGATCAAGCAGGAATCTTTATTGGTGTCAATTTTCAGTCTCTTTTTAATGAAAGGCTTTACGCATCTGTCAATCATCCCCAATTGCTATTTGGGGGAAGAACCAAGCGCTATGATTGGTCGAACTCTTCTTCTTTTGCCGTTGCTTGATTTCAGGACTGCATGTGCAGAGGCGTCACCAGGTTTTGGTGTAGTTTAGAGTGACAAATCGTACCAGCGTACTTTGAAGTCAAAATGCATATCCGCTACACAAATTGCATACAGGTTGGCAGGTCTGCTTACTGATAGAAAGGTGGACCACTTTAACTTCTGTCTTGTCAGTACATTCACCTCAAAATCTACCCCTTTAGCTAATAATTTTCCCCCGGAGCTTTAGCTAGCTGGCTAACGTTGCATTCTCTTCTGCTGTGTTCAATGACTCAATTCATCAAGCTTTAGTTAACGTTAGCTAAGTCTATATCAACAGAGCTCCTGGGTAACTTAACTTAGATATACCAGAAAATATTACAATTATTGAAACCATTGCACTCGCGCTCCCTTCTGGCATTCGCACCTGTTTGCAATTCGCTGAATATGAACTGCAACTTTAAACATTTCAGAAGCATTTGAGTGTTAAAGCCATTTCAAGTTCATCTACCTTCTGCCACTCCCCATGGGTACTGCCTTCCTCGAACCTTCTTGTCATTCACCTCGATGATAGTGTTGCTTCCAACCACAGCCAGGGGCAACCGATCCTAGAAAGAGAGAGAGAGAGAGAGAGAGAGAGAGAGAGCGCAAGAGAAAGAGAGAGAGAGAGAGAGAGAGAGAGAGGCTCATGGATGGCTGTGTACAAGGAATCTGGCTGCTAAAACAACAAGAAAAGTCTGGCAGGATTTCAATGTGCAGCCACCTGGTGAACCACATGTACAGTCCACCTCCACAGACACAGATCCAGAACTTTATCATTATATTACACTTTATTCTCCTATATGAACAACATTTAAAGCAGACGGATCATAGAAAACAGAATATTTCTTACTTTTCCTTTTGAAATACAAAGTATAACACAAAAATCATTTAATGAAAGCCCTCAGAAACGACACATTTATGATATCACAGCTCATAAACATATAACTGCAAAATCAGTCAGTTTTATGCTACTGGTTGTTATACTACGAATGTTTTGTATGGAAATATGTGTGTTACACAAATCTAGAACTCTTACTTTGATTGTTTTCACAATCTTGTTTTCCTCCTCATCATCCATTTCTGGAAACTCATAGATTTTGATCTTGTGCTCCAGGATTTCTCGCATAATCTAGAGAAACATAAAAACAACTTTCAAAATCACACAACCTCCAGAGGATCACCAAGAGCGATTGTTTAGGGTTGAGGAACATCCTCTGTTTATTTGTGGATGTGCTCAAATCTTTTCATCTGATCTTTCCTGTCTGGGCGGTAATGCTGCGCTCCTGCTCGTGGTTCCTGCAGAGATAATACTCTGACAGATGGCGAAGTGCTCAAGACACACATGGTGCCGGAGGCTTGAACTCCTGCTGTCTCTTCTTGCCTTTTCCTTAATCAGGAGTGTAAACAGACAGGACTTAGCACACAAGAGCTGGAGGCTACAGCCGGCTGACCTGTTTCTTGAACTGTTGGCACTCTTCAGGTGTCAGGGTATCTGCTTTGGCAATCAGTGGGATGACGTTGACCTTCTCATGCAACCGTTTCATAAACTCGATGTCCAAAGGTTTCAGTCTGGTGGAAAAACATACAAAAAAACACCATGATAATGATCACGGTTCTCTCAATAGCTTTTTAATGGTCTTTGCAAATGCAAGAATCACCAAACCTAGTTCATACTTAAGGTTAGGGCTTTGAACTGTTGCACAGTTAAAAACCCTTCACAGTTGCTATAGAAAAGATAATAATGTAGTTTGGAAGTCCAACTCAATTTGGACTTCTAAACTATCATGATAGAATATCTGATGATCCATAGAATTTAAAGCATATATAAACAAATGAAATAAAATAATCAATGAATCTAATGTTGTTTATTTCGGTGTGAAATGTATTATTATTGTAATTATTTAATGAACACTGGCTGACTTTTTGAATATTATGAAAATTAAATATTGCTGTTTTAAATATAGTTGTTTTTTATTTAAAAAAAATAAAAATAAAGAGTCACTGGTGGTCGTGTGTTGTGCTTTTACTGCTAAATTGTTTTCCGTTTTGAATCATAGGCAACAACACCCAGACTATTTACTTTCTTCCACGCTTCAGTTCTGATAATCACCATGACTGTGTGGACACAAGACTGTTCCTGCATCTTCACTGCAACTGAGCACAGATCCACTATTGTCTGAGAACAGCTGCTTATACAGTAACTCAGTCATTCTAATGTTTTCACTGACTAAGAGGAAAATTTCAGTGACCTCAACTCCGGTTTGTCAATGAAATCTATTATCAGACATCTTAGCAAAAAAAAAAAAAAAAAATCACAAACATGGGGAAAACTGGTTCATGAACAGAAGTTCAATCAAAAAAAAAAAAAAAAGGCTAGAGGTTTGTAAAGACTATTTTATGCACTAAATTATGGTTAAAAATAAGTTTTGAAATGTTTTTCAAAGGCATCTCTTACACTAAACAAGACTGCATTTATTTGATAAAAAAATGTGAAAATGTGTAACATTCTGAAATATTAATACAATTTAAAACATCTATTCTATTTGAAAATGTAATTTATTCCTGTGATGCAAAGCTGTATTTTCAGCATCATTACTCCAGTCTTCAGTGTCACATGATCTTCAGAAATCATTCTAATATGCTGATTTGCTGCCCAATTAACATTTCTTATTATTATCAATGTTGGAAACTGCTTAATATTTCTGTGGAAACTGTGATACAGCTTTTTTTTTGGATTGATGTCAACATATAATTGGTAGGTTTTCACCTTCTCTTAAGACATTATAACGTATAATGAACAGCAAGAACTCAGAAGGCCAGGTCTCCAATCACTCACCCATGTCCTGAGGGTGCGATGAAATACAGGCAGCAGTGCACTCTGCTGTCCGGCATCTGCCGTCTGTTCACACGCGACTCTGCGTTCAGATAGTCCTCGAACTTACTGTCGATGTGATCAATGACCGGCTGCCAGCTGGAGCAGAAAACACAGGAGATTCAGGTCATGCTGTCACAATCAAACATCAAGCAACCTGATATTAAACCATGCTGTGATAATTATATCTGGCAATCCAACTGAAATCGTAATCTCACCAGTTGCTGTTGTCCACAGCGTCTCCAAATCCTGGAGTGTCCACTATCGTGAGCAGAAGTTGGACACCTCCCTCCTTCATCAACACTTTGGACTGCTCCACCTGTGAGACCAACAGACCAACTGAATTACTATTTCTACACAGAGGCCCTTAACATATGCTCTAGTAAATGCTTAATAAGACCTCACAAATAGCTGGTGTAAACACTAGTAGCTAGTGTCTGCTTGGTCACTTATGTTTACATACCACTGGGTATTAGTGGTGTTGATGCAAAGACAATTATCATAAAGCTGAAATGTTGTGTAAAGCTTTGGACTCAAGGCTACAAGTACAAACATGCAGGACATAGCATAGCTATTCCTTAAGTATGCTCGAGAAGCCAGAAGCATAGTGGCATAGGAACCTGGAAATGTGTTCTTGAACTTATGATCTAAAAAGCTTTATAAAGCTATATTCAAGTATATATATAGTGTTTCCCCATTTTCTGTTCCCAGTGCACAGTTAAGAAGAAACAAGCAGCATCTATTGACATTTAGGAAACAATTCATCACTCTATATACCTGAACTGTTTTCTTGATTCGGTGTGAAGGTCCAGGATATTCTCCAGAGTACATATCAGTTAGGAACAGAGAATTTATCAGCGTGGACTTTCCCAACCCTGACTCTCCTGAAAAAAAGGACAGAAAATACAGAGAAACATGAGATTAAAATGGGTTCAGTCAGATTTATTATTATTATTTTATTAAGCAATAATTCATTAAATTAATGCAATAATAATAATAATAATAATAATAATAATAATAATACCAACATAATTAAGTACAGACAAATATGAATTACAGGACTTTTAAGATGCATTTTTTTAAAGATAAATAGTGCTAAACAGATACAGGCTTTGAGATAGATGATGCAGACACAATATCTAAAAAACAGTGCGATATACTCCAGATAAATACATACACAATTTAGTGACAAAATTGCATCTCATTAAAAAAATATTTACTGATGATTCACAAAACTAATTTTGTTAGATTTTGAAAGAACAAAAAGGGTAAAATGTAGCACTTCTCTAAATCTCTAAATGGCAATTTAATTGCTGATAAATACACTCATCTAGCATTACATTTAAAATCTTAAAAATGTGACATTTATGGCATGACACAGTGGCCAAAAACATCCATCTGATGCATGAGTAAATAGACAAACAATTAAAATAATAGCACAGATGGAATGCAGGGACATGCCCTGTGTGAACTTCCCCTACACGTATTACGTCAATGCCGGAGGAACAGCATTTTTTGCATCCAGTCTAAGAACCCTAAGAGACCCAGGGGAGAACAGTGGAATTAACCTCACAAGCAGCTTTTTGCCAGTTCTTTAGTAAATCCGTTAATGGCCAAGATGGGACTAAGTCAACTTCATTCTAAACACTTAGCACTAATTGTTTTGGAAGTTTAAATATGACCAGCTCAATACCTCTCCAGCGTTGTGATGATGCTTCATTATTATGTGTTTAGCATTAGTGTGAACACAGAGCGCACGCAGTGGGACCAAACTACTAGAGTGACGGATAAGCACTGGATGAAGGTAAGAACTACGAGAGCGTGGCATTCATCTGTGCGGTCTCACACAGTGAGGTCAGCACACTAACTAGAGTAAATTGCTTCTGGCAGGGCGAGTGGCTGGCACCATTATAGACTTGGCCGTTTTCCATACCCAAACACTAATGCAAGAACAACTGGGTAAAGTCCATCCTCAAAGCACAGCCAATTTGTATTACAAATCAGCAAGAGAAAGCACTATAAAACTTCATTTATGACATTAAAATCAGTTTGGATATTATGCGACAAAAAAGTTTAAACCATCTACCAAAGACGATCTTTTGCAGCTGTAAAGACCACAAATAATGTCTGGATTGAACATGCCTTTTCGCTTGCGACCGAAAATAACTCAAACATGCACAACCATGAGTCCCCGGGTCAGATTCATAAACGCAGGGGATGTCGGGTACAAAACCGCAGCTCGCACACAAAGCCAAAGCAAACACAGCTTTCGGAGCAAATTCCAGCTAAAACAAGACAGATCCCGTATCACTGCATACTTGATTAAATGTAAAAGAATCAACTTCAAAGCTATGCCTTCAAAAAATGTCAGCCATTTAGGTGTTCTTTACTGACAACTCAAGTTGAACAGGATGTGAAATCACTGCCATCCAACCCCTGCTTCCTGTGTGGTTATCCAAACAGCGTTTAGACCAAATGTCAAGAATGTAGTCTCTAACTGGCAAACATTCAAAACTAGACAGGAAGCTCCTCAAGTGGTCTTAATGATTCCAGCACACACTGAATCCATCACAAGCAATGTGTTGCTAACGTAGTTACACGTTGAGTGTAGTTTGGTATTTGCAAGCTGCATACCGAAGGTTACAAAGCAGATCGAGATCAATACATTCAAAGAATGTGTTTCCTTACCCACAACCATCAGGGTGAACTCAAAGCCCCGCTTCACAGACTTTCTGTACACTTGGTTGGGAAGGCTTGCAAAGCCCACGTATCCCTCCAGATTCTTCTGCTGCTGAACACAGACAGAAAAACACTTTTTTGATCAGACAGACTTGCTGGTATATGCTCACTGTGAATAACACTCAATTGCACTCTCAAATAGGCAAATAGAAGGAGATCGTGTTCTACTCCCCCTGTTTTAGTCATACTTACTGCTGTGTATTTGAATCCCAGAAATGCATGGTATTGGTTGAGGGTGATGGGGAACAAAATGAAGATGTCAGAAGAGAAGTTTTGCACGTCCAAAGTTCAGCATACAACAGCAAAGAGGGAGAGAAAAAAAAAGCACACAAATTTATGACATACACACAGGGTCCAAAATGCTTGAAATTGCTTTGGCAAGTAAAAAAAACAACAAAAGACAACAAGGTTTAAGCTGAACTGCTCAGTGACAAAAGTGACTCAAATCAAACATATTCAAACATCTACTGAAGTCTATACAGAACAGAGTTTCAGAGGGTCAAGAGCAAAAGTTTAAGGGGGCTTTTTTATTTAGATAAAAAGTAAAGATAAAAGAAATTAAATAATTTGGCTAAAATAAATTAAGGACTTTAATAATAAACTTATTAAACAGTACAGTAGTACTAAAATTAGAAACTAAAAATATTCCAATTAATATTTTGTGCGTATATATTGCACATATATATATGAATGTGCGACCATATCGTGCTGATTAATGTGTGGCACTACATGAGAAATGATGGTGCAGAATATTATATATATATATATATATATATATATATATATATATATATATATATATATATTCAAAGCTCTTTATACATGGGCTCTGTTGCATTAGGATGATCATATTTGGGTCTGTGGCATCAATCATAAAACAGAAAACCACATGTGGAATATTTCTCACATTAAATCACAGAAAAATAAATAAAACAAGGAACAAATATAAAACTTTATTTTTATATCAGAGATACTAAAATGTTGTATACGATACTTGTAGTGACATAATGAACTTTGTTTACATTTCTCATGATCATAAAACCATTTTCATCTAAAAACGTATGCATTAAATTAGTTTTACAGACAGCTGTACCTAAATATGAATTCAGTTATTTATAAGATTTAGATTAGATTTAGGCTACACTGAAGGAGCTCAAATAACTTTGATTTGCCCAATATTTTTGGTCAATACATAATTCCCACTGATGACTAAAATGTGCTAAACAGAAATAATAAAGAATGAGTAGGTGTACGCACCTAAAACTGCATGCATGAATCATAAAATGACAGCTAAATGTGAAACGATTAGGGTTTCTGATAATGGCCTGGCAGTTGAATTACTGGAAAGTCAAACAAAAGCAATATTTTGTACATAAACCACACAAGTGTGAAGATGGTTTTAAAATGTGCGACCATATCGTGCTGATTAATGTGTGGTACTACAAGAGGTGCAGATTGCCGAATATGAGATGCTTAAATGCACAATCAGAGGTCACAAACCAAAAATGTTTGGTTACACTCAGCTGCATCCTTTAATGTCACCAGCATAATTTATTCTGCACGATAACTTGGTTTAACAATAAATCTCATGATTAGTCTGAGCAATATACACAAACCTCAGGCACTCAGTAGTCAGAAGAAAATGCAATAAGTAGCCAAACAGATGAGAAGCAACACTAATAAAAAGTCAAATATTAAAGCCACACAGTTGAAAGTAAAATACACAAACCCAGGGTCACACCAGGTGAAGAATTTAGTTGTTAAAACAGATCTGTCTACAGGATGTGAGAGCCTGACCGCAGTTTTAGAGCATGCCTGAATGACATACTGCATCTGGTTCAATGTGAAGGAATTAACTGAAGGAAATTACATTTTAAAACACTTCTATCTGCCTTTATTCACCAAACCATTAATAAATAGCTTTAAATATATATTTGTGGTTTTGCATAGCATCAGCTGTCTCTCAATCCACACATTAGCAAGTAATGATGATATTTGCATTGATAAAAACGACCAATTCATTGTAAAATGCTTATAGATAAGATTATAAATGTCAATCCTAAAAACAATCTGCAAAACAACATTGATTTTTTTTCATGGATTTGTTTTCAAACCTATCAGCGTTTTTCTTTCTGTCTAGTATCCACCTAAACAACATCTCATAAGACATCGCAGGACATATTTAAATGAAACTCCAAAAATGTTGAAATATTTAATATGCAAGCAAAATGTAGAAATGAAATTGCTGCATTATTCTAGCAACTGTGTGATTGTTAGCTGCTAATCTGCATTAGCTTGTGCTCTAAAAATGAGTATTAATGCAAATTATGTGCCGGTTATATTTAGCAATTAAGAAAAAAAAAGACGTTTAAAGAGGAGTGTAACGTTATTTGGTTAATATTGATTAAATTCTAGCGAACGAAATCCGTTTTTCGCTCTTCAATGATTCGCGAGAGGAAAAAAACTGACAGGAAATGCCTCGCGCGCTATCACTAACCTACATTACAGTAAAAACATTAGCGGGCGTCGATTTAAACCACCGAAATGCTTCGACTAGACCCAAAAGCCGCGTAAACGTTACCGAGACTCAAACGCCGATGTTTGGTGTATGGTATATCGTAAAAGTGAGCGGAACTTACCCATAATATTAATGTTCAAGTGCAGCTTTGGAAACCGATCGTTCTTTGGCAGCCCTACATTCCCCTTGATACCACTTCCGCAAAACTCAGATACGTCAGCGGCGTAACACTCATTCACATGAACGGAGAAATATTACGCAAAGTACGTGACTCAACTTTGGTGAATTGCCAGGCAAATCAATAAATCTCGCGATATTAAGTACGAACGCACGCACACCTCCCAGGAGCATATCAGACAGAGAGACAAACAATTGAAATATTTTTCCGTAATCACCCCAATATATTATTTCTGAAATGTTCAGCATTAAGAGATCTTTCTGGTCTGAAGACGGCGGGTAAGCTTTGACCTACATACTTTTAGTACTTACACAATAAAAGTGCCACCAATTAAACTCTTGTTTTGGTTTTACAAATTTGACTAATTATATTATTATTATTATTATTATTATTATTATTATTATTATTATTGTTGTTGTTGTTGTTGTTATTTTTGTTGTTGTTGTTGTGGTTAATGTATTATGTATTGTTATTTATTTGTAATATAAATGTATGAAAGTAGCATTGTACTATTTGCAAACTGGTCTTACTTTTAGTTGTGTTCAGTTTTTTATTTTTTAATTATTTAATTTTATTGAAAGCAAAAAGTAATTATACATTATTAAACATGCAACCGTTTATTACCGTTTATCATTCTTTATTTCGAATTTTTGTATGTAAAATTGATGCTCTGTGCAATTGTGTTTAGCTTTAGACTGAGTGCTTTGAAATTTTTGAATTCTAAAATTGTCATCTAATGAATGAAAAAATAACATTTCTCATAAACAATAAATCTTCTAAAATGTATGCCCTTTAATGTTTCTCAGTAACATATATATATATATATATATATATATATATATATATATATATATATATATATATATATATATTGCAAGAAAAATCTTGTACAAATATACAAAAACACAGTGAAGCGAGATATAAATACACTCCAATAAGAAGCAAACATAAAATAAAAATAGACATTCTGGATTTGCATATACAATTATAGTATTATTGATACATAAAAGTGCAAAAATAAACTTACATTCTTTTGGAAATGTTGTCATAATACATTAAAAACTTGCTAATCTTTTTGTTCTTTGTAAGACTAAGAGATGAAACGAGAGTCGTTTCTCAGTACCATATTATTCTAATAATAAGTTTCGTCATGACACTATTTGAGGACATCATTACATTACATAATATTTATAATAATATACAAAATGAAAATGAAGAAAAAACTGTTGTCGACTGCGAATTCTTTTAATCTGGGTCTGTTTTTGATTTTAAATTAAACTGGTTATTTATTATTTTCTAATTTCCGCTAATATATTTCGTCATGGTAGGCGTTTAAGACTCTTATTTTGAAATCGCAGTGGTACGCATGCGCAGCATCTGTTGCGTAAAACACCGTGTGCGAATCATAACTGCTGTCTGTCACTGGGAATAGTCTTACATTAATTGGTAAGGCCATGCACACAGTTAATTCTTACTGAAATAACAAATCCCAGAAAGGTCTTTACCGGTCTAAATGTTTAGACTGGGCCAATGTTAAAGTAGGTGGTTTAGTGTGTTGACCTGCAGTAGGGAGCAGTCATGAGCCCCAGCCAGGGCTCCCCTGTCCCCCTGACCCTCACCAGCAGCCTGCAGAGACTCTTCAGTCATGTGAAGATCGAGAATCTAATAGCAGGACTCAGTGGAGGAGTGGTGTCCACACTAGTGCTGCATCCTCTGGACCTGGTCAAAATTAGGTTTGCAGGTATGTGTAAAACCAGAACCAGTATGTCATTAAACGTACTTGGTGATTATATCATTTGAGGTCAATAGATCTGGCTAATAATATTATTTAGTTATTCACTTTTTTATTTTGATAAAACAATTTAGGTACTGTATATAGGAAAAACATTAGTAATTGTTATTAATAGGACGTTGTATGTCATAAACAGATGCAGATGAAAATATGTTAAGATTTGATTGCTGTCATTATCTTATTTATTAATAAACGGTTTGAAAAAATATTATGGTGTGATTAGCCCCGAAATAATTATATGAAAATATGCCAACAAATATACGTCTAGTTTAATTCATTTTTATAGGCAAGGCAAGTTTATTTATATAGCACATTTCGTACACAATAGTAATTCAAAGTGCTTTACATAAAAGAAAGTAAAATAATCATGAAGAAAAATAATAACAAGAATAAAACAAGCAATTAAAAAAATGGAAAATTATTTTATAACACTTAGAAATAGAAAATGATTTTACATAAAAAAATGATATATAATTATTATAATTATTTTTTATTTTTATTTAATTAAAAATACATATAATGTGGTGGGAATTTCTAAGTTAAAAGTTATAGTAATGTTTAATAATTAACTTTTAATTTTTATAAAAAAATTTAGGACACTACATAGAAAAAATACTGACCCACATCATTGACTGGATGAATAATACTACAAATTATATGATTTGAATATATATTGCAATATATTAATATGTCAACTGTCATGATCTCATCAATTCATCAATAAACTTTACACGAAAATGTTATGATGTGATTAGTCCCAAAATAAATATATGTACACGTCAAGATCTTGATGACTACTTTAATAAACTGTTTGATTATATTTTTTATAAATATTGTAATTGTATTGTATTTTAATATTATTTTTATTTAAAAATATTTTAAGAAATATCTTGATAAAAAATAAAATAAGTAGTCTATTACCAAATCAGTTTCAATTTATGATTTCAAGTAAATCAATTAAATTGATTAATAATAAATTTATTAGTTTTACAGATTTTCTGTACTCTATATACTGTATATGAGAGAGTTTGCTCTAACACAAGCATGCATTGCTGATACTGTATGTGTGGCGTGAGTAGGGCAGGCTCATGTTTCACTCTTTACTGTATTGCAGTGAGTGATGGTTTGGACGTGAGACCGAAGTACAGTGGAATTCTGCACTGCATGAAAAGCATCTGGCAGCAGGAGGGTCTCCGGGGCCTATATCAAGGTGTCACCCCAAATATCTGGGGTGCTGGAGCATCATGGGGGCTATACTTTTTCTTGTATGTATCAATCTGTGATAAGCACAGTTTAACTGTCATTTTGCATTATTGGCACAATGTTTTCCTAATGAATGTTGTTCAGTTGCTTTGGCACAATCTTTTTAGTTTAAAGCACTATGTAAATAAAGGGAGACTTGACTTAATGCATCCTGTATGCTACATATTTTTTTATTATGTAAGGAGCTGTGAATTTGTGAAAATAATGCATGCTTAACTTTTCAGTTATTTAGCAGTCCAGAGTCTTTTATTCTGCTTACCACAGATAAATAAGTATAATGTTAGATATAAATATCTCTCAATTAATATAACTTCTTTTTGATTCGTAGTTACAATGCAATCAAAGCATACAACAAAGAAGGCAGACAAACAGAGCTAAGTGCCACTGAACATCTGCTGTCAGCAGCCGGAGCAGGTCAGAATCACCACAGATTATATATATATATAATATTCAATTTTCACCCCAAAATCACAACCAAGAAATATTATTATTTTAAATACATTATATCTTGCTTATATAAAATGAGGGATATTTTATGATAGTAAGGGTTTTATTTAGCATGAAAACAATAGTTTAGTCATTTCTTCTGCCCGTTTTCACAAAAACAAAAAAAAGTAATAAAAATAATAAAGAACATTAATAAAATATTTATACCAAATTTTGTCTGAAATAGGCTTCAACCCAAAATGAAATAAAAAGGAAGGAAATAAAAACAATTATATGTGAGATTGAGTTGAAATATGGGTAGCATATGAAATGAAATGAATGCATGTAGTTGTAACAACTTTAAAAAAAAAAAAATTCTTGAGTGTTTTTACTTATACAAGATCTCACTTTCACTTAAAATACAAAGGATGAGTACTCCTCTTGTTTTCCTGTGTATTCCTCATTTATTTTCTCCCATCATCAGTCAAAATGATAAAGACGCTTACAAAGTGAATTTCAACACATGCCTTTCTAATCAGTGCTGACAGATAAACTGGAGCATAACGAATGAGGCATAGCCCAGGTATTGATCGCTTGTTTTTAAGTCTGAAACTCATCATCTCTCGAGCGCTGTAGATCAGTGCTGCTCTGCTGGGGGGCCGTGATCTAAACATGGCTTGAATATTTGTCCTAAAATAAAAATGCTATCAGATTTAAATAACTACCATAAAAAGTAAACTACATTTCTGTTGTTGTTTATGCTTTTACCAAATTATATATTTTTTCTCATTTTATATATACATATATATATATGTGTGTGTGTGTGTGTGTGTGAATTTGTTAGTGGTAGTTAATTAGTAAAAATGTGTGTATGTGTGTGTGTGTGTATATATATATATATATCTATATACATGTACGTATGTGTGTATATTAAATATATATATGTATATATACACCTACCACAAAGAGCCCAAATTAGATGCGCATAAGATTGCTAAAATTAAACAAACCCTTATTTTTTATAGCCGACTGGGTACAGTATAATCATTAGCAGAGCAATCTATCACTAGACCAGCAGTCATTTTAGATTAAATGACCACCGGCTAAGTCACGATTTGTCCATTAATATCATAAAAAGCTTTTTGTGACATTAAACGCAATGTAAATTGCTTTGTGTATAATCTAAACTTCCAGCAAAGAGCTCATGTTGAAGAGTGTGTGTGTGTGTGTGTGTCATGGGCTTCTCTAATTAAATGAGGTACATCCTTCACTTGAAATGACCCAGCGTGAGCCATTAAGGTCCAGTAATGACTCTTTTCATGTGGATCTTGGTTTTACAACAGCTGCCGTTCATTTACTTTATATTCAGTTTCACTGTTTTTTAGGGGCGATGACGCTTTGCCTGACTAATCCGATCTGGGTCACCAAAACTCGCCTGGTTCTGCAGTACAGCGCAGATCCATCTAAGAAGCAGTACAAGGGGATGATGGATGCTCTTGTCAAAATCTACCACCATGAAGGGATCGCAGGACTCTATCGGGTAAAAAAAGTTTCTATGGCAGTGTACAGGTCGATTTGTGCAGTCGCTGGATGGATCGTTTCCTTTTACTAGGAACTATTTGATGAAACTCCCTTTGTGCCACTAGGAGGAGCACTTGTATAAGGAAATATGGAGTGTCCATGGGAATATTTGTGATTGTGTGTCAGTTGCATGCTGTGGGGTTTGTTTGTTTGTTTGTTTTTTTATTTGTTTCATCTAGCTGAGTTAAGTGTTATGATCCCTAGGGGTTTGTCCCGGGATTGTTTGGAACCTCCCATGGTGCACTGCAGTTCATGGCATATGAAGAGCTGAAGAGAGATTATAACAAATACAGAAAGATGCAATCAGATGCTAAACTGGTTAGTATGAGCAAGACACACTTTAGACGCATGGTTTATAAAAGGAACTGAATGTTTTGCTTCCTGCATTAAAATGGGAAACATTACATTACGCTACAATAAACATTTCAAAACAGCAATCTTGTCGTCACTTGACCTTGCATGTTTAATTTTAGGTGTCCAAATAGATTTCGGCATCACTTTACACAGTGGTATTATGCTAAACAGCCACTTTTGTCGGTTCATTAATGCAGTTTGTTGAAACTCACGGTGCATTTTGTGCTCTATTTGCTTTCTAGAATGCATTAGAATACATTACCATGGCAGCTTTGTCCAAAATATTCGCAGTGGCTACGACATACCCGTATCAGGTGGTCCGAGCCCGTCTGCAAGATCAGCACAACACGTATGATGGAGTGGTAGATGTCATCCGCAGAACGTTTAGGTAAGCATGAGATTTACATACTTGCTAATCAAAAACAAGCACATTAGCAAACCAAATCTAAATAACAAAAACAAAGACAAACTTGACTTTTATGCTATCAAACCCTCCTGAATACCCTATAGACTTAATTTGAACTGCATTAAACTATTTATAATGCACTATGGTTCAAAAGCTTTTTAGTGTTTCCAAAGAAGTCTCTTATGCTCACCAATGCTGCATTAATTTCAATTTAAAAACACAGTAAAAATTGTAATATTATTACAATTTAAAATAATTGTTTTCTATTTGAATATATTTTTAGATTTTAATATGTTTTTGATAATTAAATGTAATTTATTTCTGTGATGCAATGCAGAATTTTTCATCATTATTACTCTGCTCTGTGTGTGTGCATTTCGGATGGGTTAAATGCAGAGCACGAATTCTGAGTATGGGTCACCATACTTGGCTGAATGTCACTTTCACTTTCACTTTCAATCACATACAAACTTTTTGTAATATTTTGCAATATTATTTTTGTAATATAATAGTATTTACTGTCACTTTTGTTTAATTTCTTTATTAGTAAAAATCTTAATAAACCTAATACTTGTTACTAGAAAATGATCTAAAATCATAACATTCTTTAGAAAATCTTAAAAACAGCTAGAGAACCCATAACAGGTTGATATGAGCATACTTAGTTGCAAACTGATACATGTTTTACATAATTTTAGCATCAATTTTCTGAGTTGAGCTGCATAAACATAGCCACTATGTCAAGAACTAGTTTGACCACTTACAGTTAGCCAAGTGGTAATCAGTCTTGCTTTACCTTTAATCACTTTACCTTTTTATGCATCTGGCTTTAAAAAGTTATAACCAGTGGTGGTCAATTTTAAGGCTAGTCTAAGCAGTTTATGCAGATGGTAAAAGGTGCTGTGATCTTTTGTCTATCTCCTGGTGTTTGATCAGAAACGAGGGTCTCTTGGGATTTTACAAAGGCATGGTGCCCAATCTGATCCGAGTCACTCCGGCCTGCTGCATTACCTTCGTGGTCTATGAGAATGTTTCCAGCTTCCTCCTGGACCAGGACAAGTGAACTGAGAACAGGAGTGAGTGCAGTGGAGCCGTCCTGCAGGGAGCAGAGCAGCCTGGGATGGGACGTCCCATCAGCGACAGTGTTTAACGCCAGTGGAGGAGTCCGGGATGTGAATAGAGAGAAATAATACATCCTGGTCTTCTCTGGAGAACTGAAATGCATAATGTTACAGAGTTCAAAGAGTCTAACAGAATCATGTCTGATACTTTTTTTTTTCTTGAACACTGGTGACATTATGGTGAATATGGACATGAGGGATATACATTATGTGACCATTTTTAAGTGGCTGTTAATTATGTTCACATGCAGGCTGTTAATTTCTGTTTGTCTAATTAAAAATCATACATACAAACAAGGTTTTAACCTTTAATCAAGATCTTAAGATAAATTATGTAACTAGGGCTGGGCAGTATATGAAATATCCATATTTGTTAATTCACTGGTAATATAAAATAAAGCAACATTGTGAATATTGAAACCATTTTAATGTGCTTTTTAACTTCACGATTCAGTACACAAATTTTTTTTTATCCATACGTGTGGCAACGTTTTAGTTGGTATTAATTTTGAAAATAATTTTTTTAATTTAAAATTGAAATTGTTTTAAAAAAAAAATTATGCTAGCCATAAGAGGCTACTTTATTTGATTAAAAATCATAATTTTGGGGGAATATTATTACAATTTAAAATGACTGTTTATTATTTGAATATATTTAAAAATGTAATTTATTCCTGTGGTGCAAAGCTGAATTTTCGGCATCATTACTCCAGTCTTCAGTTTCACATGATCCTTCAGAAAACATTGTAATAACGTTGATTTGCATTAACTATCAATGTTAAAACTATCTGTGTTTTTTTTTTTCAGGATTCTTTGATTAATAGAAAGATCAAAGTAACAGCATTTCTTGAAATAGGAATCTACTGTAACATTAGAAATGTCTTTTCTGCCGTTTCAGACCAAACGTATACATTTTGAGATCTGTATTTCAAATATTGTTAGAAAAATTGTGACACCATTTGTTTTTGTTTTTAGCTATATATTGCCCAGCCTTAATCGTAAGTCATCAGGGGAAATCAATGGTAAAACTGTTTTATGTGTATAAGTCTACTTCATGTTTAGATCCATGTTGATTGCTGCTGTGTCCTGTTCAAACCTCAGGCTTTTTTCCTCCAATCACAAGCACACACAGATTTCCTGAATCTGACATTTCAGGCTCATTGCTGACATTTGTGTTAATGAGCTCAAATTCATGGCCTTAAAATTGGTTACGCTCATAGGTTAATACTCGACGCTCTTTGAAGAACATGAACCCAAGTTAGGAGTTCTTTAAAAAACTTTATTGACATTTAAAGTTAGCCAATAAAATGTATTCAGAGTTTTTACAGAAGCTGTCCAGACTCGAATTGTTAAACATAATTACTTACAAACTTTCTTTTGCTGTAGTTTGTTTTAAGAGTCTGTCACTACTATCCAAGGTTATGTGATTGTTTCAGCCCTTGCTTGTAGAGGCAGAACTCAAGAGAGAGCTGTTCAACTTAAATATAACGTCACAAAATATCAAACCAAGTGACATCTGCAAACAAATGCTGCAGAAGTACTTCTTAGAAATAAATCAAGGGTTGAAGGAAGTAGAGATTCCAAAAGTCTTTTCTTTTTCCCAAAAACTTCCCAAAGAGTGAACAGTTCTTAAAAGAACCATGTTTTTTTCTGAGTGTGAAGAACGTTTTAATAATCTAAAGAACCTTTTGTGAAATGAAAAGGATCCATGGATGGTAAAGATTCTTTGTGAAACTATTGATACCAATAAAGTAAAAATAACCTCATCATCTGTAGCTCTTATAGTGATTTATGTCTCTGAAAAGGGTTTGAATGGTTCTAAATAAAGATATACAGTAATGACCTGAGCGTGGTGTTGTGCACAGATCTGTTGTTTTGCTCACTTTATACTGCGGAAACAGTGAAACTGTAACTGTAAAATGGTGCTGCCATTGACATTATGAACCAGACTGTTTGAAGACTCCTGGTTTAGATGATTCAAATGTTCAGCACACTAAGAAAAAAAGATTATTTTGAGAACTAAGGAACCAAAGATCATGGTTCTATGGCATCACTGTGAAAAACCACCTTTTTGGAACTTTAAAGAACATTTTGTGGAATTAAAAGGTTCCATGGAACCATCAAAGCCAATAAAGAACCTTTAGAAGAGTGTAGTAAGCAATTCAGAATGTCATAGGACAGTAAGTGCTTGGACGTTTCTGGACTCAGCTGCTCAGAGGAAGCTCTTCTATGATCACGCGGGAAACAGAATTCCAGCCGGTGGAAGCGTCTCCGTGTGGATAGTCTCCGCAGGTTCCCACCCAGATCGCAACATCCACCAGGCCTTTCCGCAATCCTTCACATAAACCTTCAACTGAATCAAACAGACGGCGTGTCAGTCAGTCTGTCCATCTGATAACTCTGCTCTGGTTCTCAGATGACCATCTCAAGGCTTCAGGTAAAAAACCATTCCAAAAGCAGAGATAAACAGACATGCTTTATTGAACCCTGAGGGGGAATGAGAAATTCAGAGACACCCTTATCTGCTGTAATTAATCCACACCGAACAATTTGCAGTGTTTAGAGCGGAGAGCTTTTCGAAGACTTGCCCTGTAGCACAAGAGCCATAAAAGGCTTTCATTGAGTGTTTTATTTATCATGCATCACTGTTAATGGACCAAGGGGTTGGACTTTATATTACAGGTCAGTACTGAGGGAAAGACAGCATGGCTCATTCTACACTAGCCTGTCTCGTGTACTCCTCATTAACATATGAAAGACATAATGGACAGACAGACAGTCATCATCACAAAATAAACCTAAACTCCAAATATCCAGTGTCAATTCTGTAAAAATTAGCAAATGCTTATTCTTATACATTTAATTTATATATATATATATAGAGAGAGAGAGAGAGACTATGCTGAAATAATATTTTTTTATTATTTATAATGATTGAATTATTAATATAATATTACAACATTGTTATACTGAATCTTTAAGAATTTTTATTGATTTACAATAAGTTGTTTAAAAATGAATATAAATAATATTTATATAATACAATACTGTATAATAGATAGATAGATAGATAGATATTGTCAACAACTACTTAGTTATTAAACAAAGAAACAAACAAATAATTAAAAAAATATGTATTTCCAAATTATGCATTACTCAAAATTATGTCAAAAAGACAATCATTCTTTTGGCATAACTCTGCAAGTAAATCTCTCCTTTTCCAACTAAAACAATTTTTTTTTCTTATAGAATGTTACAAATCTTGCAAACACGTATTTTAAAAATCTCCATTTCAAACTGGATTTTCAGCACTGACATACCTGAGCTGTGGCAAATTGTAAGAAATTGTTTTTGGCAAATCTCACACCTCAGATTTACAGTTCAGAAGTCAGTGTCCAAGCAAGCGGTTTCTTGGCTCTTACCTGACGTGGTTCTGTGTATGTTGATGGTGGAGTTGAATTCTGGACTTCCCTGGTCCAGGTAAATGATGGACTCTATAGACAGCGGAGAAGCACATTCTGCCCCATTAAAAGTGAAGTACCAGCGCTGGCAACAAGCTGTCTTACACTTCAGCCTGAGTGAGCCGCTGAACAGCACACGGAGAGCACTGTCTGCATGCTTCTTAGTGAACGTACACTCCTGAGGACAGGAACACAGGAAGAGCTGATGAGTCTGACGTCTGCTTTACTACACACCTGCTTGAAGGAAGCAAATAAACCAAAAAAAACTGTGGAAGTATGGGAATATGGTGACTGTATAAGTATAGTATATATTTTTTTTTTTTACCTTGTACTAAATGATTACGAAATGGGTTCCACACTTTTTATGACTTTCCCATACATTATAATAATTACTAAAACCATTTAATAGAAAATGCACTTACAATTTTGGCAAAGAAAATAGTCTAGAGTTCAGAAAAAGTTTAGATTTGACATTATTTCTTTATTTATTATTATTAATAATAATACTAAATAATTACATTTATTTACTAATTAAAATTTTGGTAAATCAATAATGAAAATTCAAATTTTTAACCATTTTAATTTGATCAATAGAAAAAAAAACATGCAAATACTAAAAAAAAATTATGAAAGAAGTGAGCAAGAGGGTGACTAACTGCACACTGATCTACTCAAGACTGAAAAGTCTACAAAAACATTTTTTATTTTATAGATTGCATAGTGCAAAGTGCATGTGAATTAAAACAGACAAACCAGAGTAAATGTTTCAGCAGCACATTGCTATCGTCAGTGCTCACATAACAACCATTATTTACCCTTTTTAAGTAGGTCAGCAATTAAAGACAATGAACAAAAGTACCATTGTAAAAAAAAAAAAAAACCCTGCTAGTACATTTCACAAATAATTATGAAGACACAGCAAATTACACATTGAATGAACATGACATTTTTAAAGACATAAATGTAAAACATACTCCAATAATCTTTGTTTTGTTTCAACTTTTTATAATATTTTTTACAGTGTACCAGTGTTTTTATTGTTGATTAAAACTAAAAGTCTTTATCTACAATTGAAATAAATCTTCCTAAACTTTAAAATCCAGATATATTGCTTTGTCAGTTCAACAAAATATGTTTAAGTATAGCAATAAAATTACTCTAAAACCTAAATTACACAAAAACTAGATCTTAAAATAATAATAATAATAATTATAGCAATAAAAAAATTATAATAAAAATTACAAAAGCACCAACAAAATTGCTAAAACTAAAAGAAAAAAAATATATATATAAATAAAACTAGATTAATATTGCACTGGTCTTTTTGACACAAATGCTTTATATGAATTATTAATCATCATTGTGACCTCTTACTGTAATTTTGCCCAGGTCAATGCCGTAGTTGAGAGCGTTCCAGGCACACTGCTTGTAGTTGGGTTTCCATGGCTCTTCAAACCTCTCTGTCACACACTCACCCTTCTCTCCTTTTGCACCATCCCGGCCCGGTATACCAGGAGTACCTGGAATTCCATTCACTCCTGGATTTCCCTCCCTTCCCGGGGTGCCTGCTGGACCCTGGAGGCAGCTGGAATACTGGAAACATACAGGATTCAACAGGAGCTTTTTGGCTTGATATTAAACAGCATATTTTGTAGCTTGAAGTGCCTAGCATAATGCATCTGGAATGAGCTCTCTCTGGTTACTGATGAAAATACCATGCTATACCATGCTAAGTTACAATAACACAGTCCGTTATGTCTGGGAAGTTAAATAGCTGGGAAAGAAATCACATAGGTGCCCTTTAAAACTATCAATACTTAACATTTAAGTTAAAAAAAAAAAGTTTTTGTAAAACTGCTTCATGAAACTTTGAATTGTTTGTTTCGAAGCTGTGTTTTGGAGCGTGCATCGAACTGCTGAAGTTACATGATTTCAGTAAATGAAGATTCGATCAGAAAGGTTTGCTAGGGGCAGATCTCTACAAACCCATGAACTATGTGGTTTTTGCCTGATCGCGAATCAACTTTATAGTTATGAGTAATGACAAATTTGTATAATAAAAGGAAAAATTTGCCTATACTTAGTCTCTTGCTAACCTGATTAACCAAGAAAAATGCCCTACAAATAAAAAACAAAAAAAAAACAAATAGTATTTAGATTTGTTAATTGCATTTAATTATACTTTCAATAAAACATTCACAATTTATATGGATGTTCAAGCTTAGTTTGTGCTCAATTCACACAATTTTGACCAGAAGGTGTCACTAGCGAGTAGCACTTCACGATTCGAAAAGTGATCATCTCACGAAGAAATTAGTTCAATTGATTCAAAGTTTCGAAAATCTTTGTTTTTAGGGTATGTTTACACTCGCCAGGTTTGGTTTGATTAAACTGAACTTTGTAAAGTCTATTTAGTTTCAGCGCTAAAAATTACAAATGTAAACGCTAAGCACACTAGGACTACATTTTGCCTTAAATTTTCTTCTTCTTTTTGTGGTCTGGAGCAAAAGAACCAAGAGAACTGAACTACAAGTTTAGTTTAGCAAAAAGTAGGCTTAGCTAAATAAACAACCCGAGACAAAACTGCAAGTCTGATCATTTAGAGAAGTAATAGCACCCCGCAACAAACCATGCTATGTTATGTTTATATTTATTGTTTTATTTATTTTGCTTTTTAAAAACTAGTACAATTGAAAGAAAGCTGAAATAAAAACATTAAACTTTTGCACTGGCATCTAACTGATGAAAATAAGTCTAAGTTGGAGTCCTAAAAATTAGTAAAGTAAAAAAGTAAATTAGAAATATAATAGAAATATAATAGAAAATGAAAACAGTTCAAAAGCACACAGCATTAATAAAATTACAATTAAAATTCAACATGAAAATAAAAGCTTATTTAAAATATCACAATAGTATATAATAGGCTACTAAAACACGATGTAGGCGAGGCTAGATGCCACTAACAGCTTAAAATTAGCCTTAATAAATGCACAAAATATGACATTATGTTATGCATGCATTTGATCTTCAACCAGAACTGGTGAAAACAAAGTATTAACGCTGCCCAGCCTGTGTGAGCAAAATTGCATTCTAATGAACATTCACTGAGGAGGTGTAGACTTTATGCCAACGACAATGATGGATGAGAAACTTCGCCAAAATGCCAGGTGGAACAACCAGCGGCTCTCCGATCAGGCGCATGCATAATAGGCTATTTAGAGTTTTGTGCAAATGCGCGCGCATTAGCGAAGCAGCGACACACCAAACATTTACATCTCAATATGAAAGCGGCTTCCGAGCGCCCGGATCGAATATGAAGCGATGTCATCGCAGTTACCCAACCTCGTCTGCGCGAACAATACACGGCTCTGAGCGCAGGAGGCCTGGCTTTAGCACCTGAGTCTCTTCTGCAAGAGTAATGCAGCTTCTAATCAGCATGCCTGCGAGCACAGAGCTGTGGAAATAAGGGCCCTTGAATAGGTGATAAATCTTCCCGATACAGGCCGTGGGCAAGCCAGGAAGTGAAATGCATTCATATTTATAAGCTTGCAGTGCCGTGGCCGAGCTCAAGCCTTCAGTGCGTTTGGCTCCGCTGCTTTTTATTGACAGAACACACCTGAGTGTCCTGCAAACAATGCCCTGCGATGCGATGCACACAGCCTCGTGTTCTTCAGTGGCTCGTCTTGCCAGGTTCATTAGTGATGCTTCCCCGACTGGTCTGAATGAGAAACTCGCCCTCCATATAATCTACCCACCACGAGCAAATTCAGAAGGATTACAGAGCCTGTTTTCCATTACAATGATGAATCGACTGGAATGTTTACCTGATACAACCATTTACAATAAAACTTTTTTTTTTTGGTGATGGAGTAACTCTTATCCAGTAGCTAAGACATTTTTCACAGTCCATGATTAATAGGGCCCTTGATTTATTTCATTTAATTTACTACAGTTTGTGATAAAACATCTTAACTAATTTGTCGTAGCCTGAACCTTTCCAGAAATAAAGCTAGTGCCTTGTTGTTTATGCTAGGCCATGTTGGTGGGACAAAGTTGTACTAAAGTCATTTAGAAAGCAAAGTTAATTAACTTTGATTTGAATTTCTCAAAACTTTATTATAATAGATAAGTTTATTTATTAATTAAAACAAATTTGTAGAAAGTTAGCATTGTAGGTTATCACTTGCTCACCAATGGATCCTTTGTAGTGAATGGGTGCCGTCAGAATGAGCATCCTAATAGCTGATAAAAACATCACAATGATACACAAGTAATTCACTTGACTCTTCAGTCAATTAACATCTGGTGAAGTAAAAAGCTGTGTGTTCGTAAGAAACAAATCCATCAAGACGCTTTAATTTAAAACGGATTCTCATTCTGACGGCACCCATTCACTGCAGAGGTTCCATTTGGTGAGCAAGGTAAATTTATCCAAATATTTTCTGATGAACAACAACAACAAAAAATGTATAAATGAAAAGCATTTACATCTTGGCTGGCCGGAGGGTGAAGCACATTTTCATTTTTGGGTGAACTAAGCCATGCTGTTATTGTTAATCAAAAAAAAAAAAAAAAAAAAAAACTGAATTGATAGGTACAACTATATTGAAATATAATAATAATAATAAAAAAAATGACTATAAAGTTACATAAGAAAATTACTAATAATATACCTAAAATATAAACTAAAATATATAAATAAAAGCTAATTAAGAAAATTAATAAATGCAGTAATAGTACTGTATATAAATAATAGCTAAATAACACAGAAACAAACTGTACAAACACTGTACAAACAGACATTAATGCTTTTTGCACACTTGTTGATCATTGTTAAAGTCAACATGAAATGCTGTTGGAGGAAAGCTTAAATCATAAAGTGGTATCACTATGGAAAAAGCTTAACAATTAAGAGGCATAATATATATATATATATATATATATATATATATATATATTAGAGGTAGAGCAAGCAGTAACATTTTGATAAATTATTGCGAAGAAAATAAAATAAAGTCTATTGAAATAATGTACATTGACAAATCATTCACAAAGAGACCAAGAACTTGCAGTAAAAAACTAATTGAAAATAAAATAAAAGCAATGACTTGTGAATATGGCCTTGCATTATTGAGGCGTTAACGAACTTCAGTACTCGAGGGGGCACTAGAGTCACACACCATTGTGCTAATGGCTGCCATACCCCTGAGAATGCAATACTTGCATCATTACAAATTGTGGTTGGACAGATTGGGCATACCAAAAAAAAGTGAAATTAAGCATTTGAATCTATAGAGGTTTAGGCATTCACATTCTTGAATATGTTTCAGGCCTTATAAAGATCAATCACATCTGTACACAGTCTTAAAAGTGCAGCATGATTCTACACATCGTAGAATGAATAACTTTAAGTTGTTATGGCTTGCTGTAGCTTGAAAACTGGAATATCAGACACGCATAAATTGTTGGTTATGTCTGGGCTATTCAAAGTTACCTTTGGATTACTAATAAAAATGCAGATGGTTGCAATGGCAAGATTGTTGAATAAAATTATGCAAAAGATGAATATCAAATTTGTCTTGAATTGGACCTTGGGAGATTTCAAAGCAATCAAGGAATGAAATGAGGCGAGGAATTTTTAACAGCCAGCAGCTGTATATTCAATTGACTTTGATGACGAGAGACAGAGACGACGTTCGAACTTGAATACTAGCATACTGCATACTGTAAAAATACTTAAAAAAAAAAAAACGTGTAATATTTTGGTGATCTTTTAAGTTTATTTTGCAATAAAAAAAAAAGTCAAAACTATAAAATGACAGCTAAAGTTAAGTTAAGGAATATATCACCCAAAAATGTTATTTTCACCCTGAGGCCATCCAAGATGTAGATGAGTTTGTTTCTTCTTAATAATAGTTTTGGAGAAATGTAGCATTAAATCACTTGCTCACCAATGTATCCTCTGCAGTGAATGGGTGCCGTCAGAATGAGAGTCCAAACAGCTGATAAAAACATCACAATAATCCACAAGTAATCGTTTTGCGTCAGTTTAAATTTAAAAATGCCTTGATAATTTTTTTCTTAAGACATTAATTAATGGAGTGGAGTGGTGTGGATAACTTGTGGATTATTGTGATGTTTTTATCAGATGTTTGGACTCTCATTCTGACGGCACCCATTCACTGCAGAGGATCTATTGACAAGCAAGTGATGCAGTGCTAAAGTTCTCTAAATCCATTACAATGAAGAAACAAACTCATCTGCTTCTTGGATGGCCAGAGGGTGAGTATGTTTTCGGCAGATTTTTAAATTTTGGGTGAACTGTATTAAGTCAAACACTTTTAGTGTATATAATTATTCTATGCTGCAAAGCATACACTGTTGGTATCATCCAGGTATTCTGTGCATACAGAAAAATAGCACACTACAGTGTGCATATTTCAGAAAGAGTTACTTAGTCTTAGTCTCTTTTAATAAAAGAGTTTTATTCCCAATATAGAAACACAATCCTGGTTAGTTTCCTGCAAACTATTTACTCTTAGTGGGCTCTGAACAGAGTCTAAACAGCTTTGTCACATCCTTTTTAGCAATCAATCCATTGTTACCGCTTGGTTAACTGGTCCCTGTGACTCATATTCTTTTTGCATCTGCAAAAATGAATCTGGCATTGTTCAATATTGGCAAAGGCTTTAGTCAATAAGAAAAAAACTTGCACTGTCTGCAGGAAATCACAGTTACAGTATTGATTTCTTGAAGAGACAGAATCGGCCAGCATAGCCAATTATTTTATAGTCACTCATACTGCACACTTTAAACTGAAGTATCTGATTTGATGACCTCTTTCAGACAGTTCAAAATAAAACCACAAGTTTCTAGAACTTCTGCAGAGGACCAAGCTTCCTATATGAAAAAGCAAAGAGCAGATGAGACCTTTTTAATAACTGTTTTGGAGAAACAAAGAGGTTTCTCTTTAAATAAAAGCCCCCAAAAATCTCACATTTCTCCTGTAGATGTTCAAAACACACACACACACACACACACACACACACACACAAGGATAATCTGAGGCACTATGCCCATTCATTTTTAGCTCTATACTCTTCAAAGTAAACAATGAATGGAGTTTTACGAGAAACATTTTAACAATTAAGTGAAACATAATTTAGTTTACAGAGCAAATAAACTTTCCTTTGGGTATAAATACAGTACATAAATACACAAAAATATGTAAGTTATATTGCCCTTTGAAAATCATGTTTTGTAAGAGTGGCAAAAATAAAACAATTAATACTTTAAGTCTTACTTTCTCTATGTAGTCAACATCCTTCTGGCGCAGACCTCTGGTTTTTAATTTTTCTGCTTCATAACACGTAAACAATAAGCAGGAGATGATCAATACTCGTGTCTTGAAGTGTCCCATATTTGAGCTGAGAGGTTAGAGAAGACAGGGCTGCTTACATCTGTTGAGCTCTAGACAGGACAGAGAGAGAGAGAGAGAGAGAGAGAGAGAGAGAGAGAGAGAGGCGGGGCTGATGTGATCTCTCCAGGGACCAATTATTCCCAGACTGCTGGTGAAACTTCCCTCCACATGTAGAATCGGATTAAAATGGTTCATGATATGACATAAAACAAGAGTCAATATTTCTGATGGTCTTATCAGTGGTTTTTCAGAATCTACTGATGTTCCTCACAGGTGAGATGACCTTTCACCCTGAGATATTTTTTATTTTTTTTGGTCTTTTCTCCTTATCCAATTATGTTGTAACAGTCTTTTTATGTGCCACAGAGTGCTCGGCAAAACTATTTTTGTCCCAGCTGAAAATGTTGCATTTAAAGTGATAGTTCACCAACAGCTAACAATTCTGCCATTGTTTACTCTCCCGGATGACTGTCCAAGTCTGGATTTTTTTTCATCCATAGAAAATAACAGGAAGTACTTTGCTGAGTTCATGGTGCTCCTGCCCATGCAGCAAAGGAGAAATCACTATAAAAGTACCATAAAAGCAGTACTGTGCACTGTTTTATTAAAATCTAAACCAATATACTGGGGTGGAAAAGAAGAAAAAAGAAAAAGAAAATTAAACTAGATAGTAAAGTTTGTAGGCAAACATACATTTTGAATTCATTTTAAAAGCTTCAGGTTTGAGAGTTTTCAGTTTTAACTTATTTGAAGTAGTTTTACAGTTTTGAAGGCAATGCAATCTATCAAAAAAATAGACAGATAAATAGATAAGAAATAGTAAACAAGCAACATACATTGTTAGCAAGTGACTAGCATGTGGTTAGCATGATTTGCAATTTGCTAGCATTTCGCTTTTTTCAGCATGAGTAGCATGCAAGTAACTAGCATGTTGCTAGCATGATTAGCATGTCATTAGCATGTTTCTTACATGTCATTACCATTTTTCTAGCTTGTTGCTAACATGACTAACAAGTTATTAGCATGCTGTTAGCATTTCCTTAGCGTGTTGCTAGCTGATTCACAAGTGACTAGCATGTTTGCTAGCATGACTAGTAAGTGACCAGCATATTGCTAGCATGATTAGTAAGTGACCAGCATATTGCTAGCATGACTAGCAAGTGACTAGCATGTTATTAGAATGATTAGCAAGTCATTAACATGTCTTTAACAAGTTTCTAGCATGTTGCTAACATTATTAGCGACTGGCATGCTAGCATTATTAGAAAGTGACTTACATGTTGCTAGCATAACTAGCATGTCATTAGCATGGTTAACAAGTAACTAGCATGTTGTTTACATGTTTTTAGCATGTTGCTAACATGATTAGTAAGTTACTAGCATGTTGTTATCTTGATAAGTAATTAACATGTTGTTAACATGATTAACCACTGACTAGCATGTCGCCAGCATGACTACCAAGTGTCTAGCATGTCATTACCATGATAAGCAAGTCACTAGCATGTCATTAACAAGTTTATAGCATGTTGTTAGCACGATAAGCAAAGTGACTAGCATGTTGTTAACATGAATACTGTAAGCCGGATCAGTTAGAAGAGACATAGCAACCCGAGTCAGACCAGTCTGAAGATGTTTAAGCTTTTTCAAGTCGACTTAATTAAAATTATTCAATAGTGCAACCAAAAAAATAAATAAATAAAATAAATAAATGAAAATGATAAATACATTTAAATATGCCATGCTAATGTAGTTTGAGAGTTTTAGTGGGTGAGTGAGATTTAAACAAATTTTTTTCCCCTGTATAATTTCAGATTATTTTAAGGTATGCTGAGTGTCTCTAAAGATCACAATATGAGCACTTCAATGTTCATATTTTATGCTCAGATACTGGTTTCGTAATGACTTTTTGATTGCTTCAGTTTTCAGTGAATGTTCTCCCAAAATAGGCTGATGTCCTCTGATAATCATGCAGTTTTTCCACTCATTTTTCCCATAGGGACAAATATATTTATACAACTTTTAAAAGTCTAGGCAGACAGACTCAATTAAACCAGTCACTGTGCTTCGTTTGGTGTGATTTGCCTGCTGCTTTTCTCTGAAGTGCAGATGTTTTGCACAATCACGGGAAATGACGTTTTCACCAGTAATTGAGTTAATGGCTTCAGCAGAAGCATATACCATCGATTAACAACCTCACAGCTCACAGTAGGTCAGTCTTTAATGGTTTACAAGTTACTGTTAAAAGTCAGTTCCCCTATGGAGAAAATGAATGGGATTTTTACTCCTGGAACAAAACTGTTACACTCAATAGTGTTTCTGTTCTTTTTAAAGACTATAAACTGTCAATTCATTGTAAAGAATTGGAAAATTATTTTGTGTTACACTCTAAAATGTAAGCATACATGCTTGAAATGACACGAGATTGAGTAAATAATGACAGAATTACCATTTTTGGACTTCTGTATATACTGGCCAACTAAGATGTTAGCAAGTTAGTTTTCCCTTCAACTTCACATCTAAAACAAGCGCCCCATTCAGTATTCCCGTTTCCCTCCATTTTTCCCCGGGCGGCATCCCAAGGCTGAAGGAGAAGCAGATCTGTGTGCTTACTGTACAGAGCGGCGTTTCTCTGCGAGGAGGTCTTCCTGTCTGCTGAATTGGCTCTTTTTCCTCACATTACAGCCGTCTCTTCAACATTCTGTCGAGACACTGTAAATACGAACAGTTTTGTACTTTTCAAATCATGCGTTTAAGCTGCACTATAAACCTTCTGCTGTGTGACAGCCCAGTGATTGCGGCCCATGGACGAAGGCCTTCTAGTAATATTTTCTAAGCTTCATTGTTCATTTTGTATGTGGTGACTTATATATACGCCCTGAAGGGTCTGTGAGGCTGAAGTGTTTGTTTTCAGGCCAAATATTGAGTGATGAAGAGCTGCTCAATAAACTGCAGGCTGCTGACGGTGGGTGGGCTCGAGGCTGGCTAGTCTTTCAAGAACAGGGCTGGTAACTTAAAGGTTGTAGGTCAAATCCTGCAAGGGGCTGATCATGAACCCAGAATCACTTACTTATTTTTTAATGGACAGGCAGAAATTCGGATGACAGAATCTATGTGAGTTTTCTGAGCTGGTGTATTTTTGTGGTTTCATCTATTTTAGACAAACCCCAGTAGAAAGATTGCTTGATTTTTCAATAAGATAATGGGCAATTTGGACCAGGACCAAACTTAATAATAATAATAATAATAATAATAATAATAAATTTGTCAGTAGTAAGCATGGATAAAGTATTAGCTACAATTCTTCAAAAGTTCAGTTTTTGAAAGAAGCCTTTTATGCTCACCTAAGCTGCATTTATTTGATAAAAAATTACAGTAAAAACAGTAATAATGTGAAATATTATTACAACTTAAAATAACATAACTTTATTTAAATATATATTAAAATGTAATTTATTCCTGTGATTCAAAGCTGTATTTTCAGCATCATTACTCCAGTCTTCAGTGTCACATGATCTTCAGAAATCATTCTGATATGCTGATTTGCTGCTCAAGAAACATTTCTGATTATTATCAGTATTGAAAACAATTTTCTTGTTTCATATTTTTGTCAAAACCATGATATAATAAAAAGTTCAAAGGGACAGCATTTATTTAAAATATAAATCTTTTGTAACATTATAAATGTCTAGTTTCTTTTGATCAATTTAACGTATCCTTCCTTGCTAAATAAAAGCATAATTTTCTATTCAAAGTAAGTTCATTTCTGAGAAAAATATAGATAATATGAATAAACATTAAAATTAATCATATCATAATTATATTTTCAGTTTTATTATTATACAAATTAATAGATATTGATTTAAATACTTGAACGTTTAGGTCAAATTGCTTGGTATAAAGACTTCTAAACATTACACCTAGTAAAATATTCAATCAAATTTATTTTATTTTTTTTACAATAACAATTAGCCACTTTTCTTGTTGAATATCACTCATGAGTGCATGTGATTACTGAAGTTGAGAACATCATTTCACACTGGCTTTCAGAAATTAGGAGGGTTAGTTAAACTCCTCTTCTGCCTTTATTCTGCAGATGGCAATGCAGCATTCTGAATCTGTGGAGAATATTCTCAGACGGATGTATGTCACGTTATGACAGCGCTGCACACCGTACATCACTTTGAGACTGAAGGATGCCACACGGGTCACTGGATGCATGAGAACTGATATCTGTCCCCATGGTTACCAGCTTATGATGACACGTCCTAGCAGAGAAACTGAAAGAGAAGAAGAAGAAATCTTGACATCTGCATTTTCCCATCACTCTGTGCAAAGAAAGCAAACAGTCAGACACTAACAGTAGAGTATTGTGGAGGTACCATTGTACTGAATAATTACCATGTTCATATACCATGCAATTTACATGTCATATTTTCAGTATGACAATGAAATTATATTCAGTGACAACATATAAAACATGTACATGTCCAAAACATCATGGTTTTTATACAGTAAATGTCCCACACTACTGTGCTATATTCTTGGAAGTATGTAAATACCACCAGTCATAAATTTTTGCTAAAAACAAACAAACAAACAAACAAACATGTTATTAGCATGATGTATTAGCAATAAAGTCCACATATTGGTGTTATAAAAAGCAAGATGTCCAAAAAAGTAAAATAAAAAGTCCAATAATAAATTATCATTGTACAAGTAAAATGGATAGCAAACAAAATAAAAACCAATAAAATAAATAATAAACATTGTATTATCATGGTGTGTGCAAATAATAATAATAATCGCAAATCAAATTAAAAAACAATGAAATTAAGGATAATTAATAAACATTTGTACATGTACAAAAAAATTACTACTAAATTATTTTTTACTAAAACACATTATTACTATAATATATGTATAAAAAAATCACCATAAATAATTGATAAAAAAAAAAAAATTATAAACATGATACCATATATATATATATATATATATATATATATATATATATATATATATATATATATATATATATTGGACATGGCAACTGGTTCATACTATCTTTGCATATATATATATATATATATATATATATATATATATATATATATATATATATATATATATATATATAATGTATGTATGTATATATGTATGTAAAGATAGTATGAACCAGTTGCCATGTCCAATAAACCATATTATTATGTCTTGTCTGTGAAGGATGCATCACTTCCAGTAAATAACTGTAATGGAGAAGAGAATAAACACTGGGGGGCAACAGTGTCATGTGGTGTCCTCGCAGCTGTCAGATTGGTTGATTATTCAGTGGATTTCTGCAGTCGGGATGATATTCCCGTCAGGGTCTGTCCGCTCTCACGCTCCATGAAGAGCCCGGCTGCAAATAGACAAGTGCTTGAAATGAGTCTCCCCATGATGCTAATTACTGCTCGACTCACAGCTGCAGGATTTCTGCAAAATGATGGTGGTTAAATAAAGCAACAAACTTTATTGCTTTAATTCTCTCATGTGTAACACCCCTTACCCGTGGAAAATTCCGTAATTTCCCATAACATATAGCTTTTATAAAACTGCCAGAATTGATACAGAATGCACAGTTACAGGTGTGTTAATAGACATTTACAAGATTTCATGGTGTTGCATAATACTTAAAACAGTTAATGTAATATTATCATATAAAAATTGTAATGATAGCACTCAGTAGAAAAAACATGGCACTTTCAATAAAAAGGTAATATTAACATGGTAAACGTAGACAAAAAAACAATGTAAATAACAATGATAACCATCATAAACAATATAAAAAAAATCCAAAAATTAAGAAACATGATATTTACAGTTAGAGGTGTGTTAATCGACATTTACAAGATTTCAAGGAGTTGCAGAATAATTGAAATGTTTGCAATTAATATACTGAGTACTCAGTAGTAGAAAAACCATGGCACACGTCCAATAAAACGGTAATATAGGTAATAATAAAAATGTAATTAGAAATTTAAAATAGTAACAATATAATCATACTATATGTAATAATAATTATCATAAAAATCATTATACTCATGCAAATCAACAACACAATTAAAAAAACATCACACATATCCAATTAAAAATATAAAACTAATATTAACCTTAATATTCTCATTGTGAATGTAAATAATAAGTAACATGATATTTACAGTTGCAGTTACAGGTGTTAATCAACAGTTACCGGATTTCACAGAGTTGCATAATATTTTTAATATTTGCATCATCATTTCAGGGAAATGAATGAATATTCATGCATAGCTGCAGAGCAGGATCTATCCTGAGGGCACTATAGGCGAGGTTTGATGTACAGTCTCACCTGAACTCCACACGAGTCTGACAGTCAAAGGAAGGCTGGGTCTGGAGGACAAAAGAAACCATTTCATGTGTCACATTGTCATCAAAGGAAGCCAATTTTTACTCAGGCTTTTTACCCCTGAAGATTCAGCGAGCAGATGGAAAAGTCATCCGGCGTGACAAACAGCTGAGAGAGAGACGAGGGGCCCGAGAATCTCAAGCAGGCTTCTGTCGCTGTGAGCGCGCGGCCCTAATACAACAGACGTCATTCAGCAAACAGCCATTTCTCAAAGCCATTCACAAAGCACACAATCTCTCACATGAGCGACGATATTACTGCAAAACTCCTCAACATCTTCACTTTGAGGATATGAGGTTATTACAGGAAAAGTTGGCCTGAAAAATGAAAATTCTGTCATTTACTCACTCCGCTGCGGCTCCAGATCTCAAGGACTTTCTTCCATGCAGCACAAAACAAGGCATTTAGCAGAATGTCCATGCTGCTCTTAGAAACTCCAAAAATGCTAACACATAGGACTTGTGCATTATTTTCCAAATTGATACTTTAGCTTTGCGTGAGGAACAGACCGGAATAAGCTTGAGCAGATGTAATCAATTACAATATTTAAAGTAAAAAAGTACACTACTGTTCAAAGGGTCAGTAAGATTTATTTATTTTCCTTTTTAAAAGAAATAACTTTTATTCAGTCAGGATGCAATTCATTGATCAAAAGTTTCAGTAAATAAATAATGTAGAATGTATAAAATAATAATAAAACAATAAGAATATAAAAGATTTCTGTTTAAATACATTTTGTTCTTTTGAACTTTATATTCTTGAGGATATAATATAGAAGCAGCAAATCAGCATATCAGAATGATTTATGAAGGATCATGTTTTTAAATTTTTTGACAACTTAAAGAGCCACACAGATGGGAAATCAAAAATTAGCTGTATTACAGTGTGTGATAGCTGTCCATCAGTGTAAACAATGTGCAAATAATTAAACCAAAAAGTACACGATTTATAAAGTTATTGGCTTCTAAAGTAAGGAGTCGACTCTGATTCGCTTAAACGAGTCGTTATAGATTTCAAATCTTTTGCCCATCTCTATGTACGTCACTAGGAACACTTTGCATAATAATCTCCGCCTACCGTCTTGAGAGAAACGGAACTCTGAGCTGCCCCACCCCCCCCCCCCCCCCCCCCACACACACACACAGATGCTCTGGTTGGTGGGAGAGCATCATGTCGAGGAGACAGTGTGTTTTTAATTGTAAAGGCAAGTTTGTTTTATTTTCACTGCCAAAGAATGAAGATCAGAAGAACCAATGGCTAAAATTCGTTTTCACCACAATACCAGAGCAGCACAACAAATCCCTTTTGTTGTGATTAACAACATTTCACTGATGACTGCTTTTCTAATCTCAGTTAGTACAGCGGGATTTTCAAAGCGTTCGGCCATAAAAAATGGTTCATTACCAACTTTATTTAGAACAACGAGCATCTCCGAATCACAACGCGAAGTATGATTATGAAGTTATGTGTCTGTTTTCTCCCGAGCATCTTATCAGTATGTGTGCTGTCTGCAGCCTGTCTGTGCTGATCTTCATGTACAAACACGTCATTAAAATGAAGTGTAACTCCGTGAATACTCAACGAAGAGACATGAGAGAGATATCTATAGAAAGCTTTATGTCTACTTTAAAACTAAACAAGTGCTGCTAACAGATATTCTGTGATAAAGTAATCCATATGAAAACAACGCGATGTCTGTTTTTCATGTCTCCCTTCGTTATGTGACCACGCCCCGCGCTGAACGCGCTATTCAGATTCAAACTGAAGCACTCGGCTTGAATACACCCAAACAGAAGAAAAAGCAGCGAGATTGTTCAAGTTTTTTATTTTACTGTTTACTTCGCGATGAGAGGAATAAGACATAATTCACCCCAAACAGATGCTAACGCATAGTTTACCGTGGAGGTGTGTGCGGAACAACCAATCAAACCTGACTATGTTAGTTGACCAATCAGAACACAGTATGCTACCGAAAGGTGGGGTTTAAGGAAACTGAATCTTTTGAACAGCTTCGCGCGAACCGTTTGGGCATCTCTGAGAATTGAGGTAATTTTAAAATGATATTTTGACAAAATGACAATGTTTTTTAACCTTGGATGGATTTAAACCTAATGTACAGGACTTATAAACAGTGATAGGAAGCTTAGAATTTTCATCTTACTGGCTCTTTAAGTTGCTTTAAAAAAATAACTGAAAAATAAGTATGGAGCATAAGTACTGTATGTATCATTACTGTTATTTGTCAAAATCAAATGGGATTTTGCTCAAACAATGCTATCTTGCTCATATAGTCTACTTTTATGTTGCCTTTTCAAGCTTGACCAGTCCTGCTTTCCTTCTAAGTAAAGAACAGTATGTACATTCTACAAAATATCATAGTTTTGACCAGTTCACCTCAACAGAGGCTGTAGTTTTGCATCTGCATGAGTTGACAGTCTCTCTGAGACTCTCTGATGGAGTGAGGGTAAAATGTGCTGAACGCATCTCCGAGGCACAGCCTGGTCCAAAGAGACTCAAAACAGTGTGCATCCACACTTCAGCTATTCCTGCAGCGGTCAGGTTTTATTCTGCAATAATCTAAAGAGTGTCCCCTGCCAAAATGTCAAGTATGGTAGCCTATGATATACCGCAAAGCTCTGGCTTGTCTGTTATCCTGCAACATTTCGTGTCAGATGAAAATGTCAGCTTCAGATTCATATCCTCCAGCTCGAAAACCCGTAAAATATTTTAAACGTCCAACTCGGAGAGCCATTTTCGTTAAGGATGCTTGGACTATCAAGGACGATTTATGTAAATTCTATTCATATTTCATGCACGATAAGCACCATTACCTTGATAATTACTGCAGTCATGAAAGCGACGCAGATGGCAATGCTTGGAACCGAGAAAACCTCAATCTGCTTGAGGAAAAAGTGTTCTTCAAATGCGTCTCCACTTTGTTTTATTGGGATCTGAGTCTTTCTGGAAGCTTGTGACGTCATTCGTTTCACAAGCCAGAGACTGAAAGAATTCTCATGAAAATGATTCACTTTGCTCGGTGTGCTGAAAATGAAACATTATAGGTTTTTAATTCATCCCCTATGTAGCGGATCAGAGTACATACCAAGAAGAAAGACTTCAACTTTGCCAGTTTCAATTCAAAGTTTTCAATCTCCGATATATTGCAAACGGATTTAATTACACGGCTCATCAAAAAAGAGCCATCATCAGCAGATTAGATGTATTCTAGCCCCCAAAACAGAGCTCTGCTGAGTAATTACCCAGTAAGGTAATTGCAGAGCAGTGACATTCTGGGTTTTTTCTCCTTGTTATGCAATAGGTTGCTTGGGAAATTACTGCTTTTGCTTGGTGTCTTCCCCCATTGTTGATGTTTCCATAGCTGCGTGTTTACTTTTATGATGGCAGATGCCATCAGTAGCGCTTAATAGAATGCTAGTGCAAACCCAAATCATATGGGCGGCACTTCTGTCCTCATGCTGGCAAACACTTTAGAGCTCTATTCTAGTTTGGTGAGGCGATATACCTATAGTTATAAATCCAGCTAGTCAGCGTAGGACTACACGACTAATCAAAGCATTATAATACAATTAAATTACAATTTAAAAGACTAGCCTTTATAATTAGGCTAATTTCGATCAGATGCATTTCTTAACTTTCGTTTGCTTGAAATGCATACTCGAGTTTAAAAACCAAAGGAATGGATTGACTCATTTGATATAAGAATAACTTTTATTTTGTTAGTAATATTTCAAGACGAACACCCACTCACTGTTTTGCATTGCAGTATATGTTTTTTTCCCCCTCACAATAACACTACATAATTTTGATCATAAAACAAATCATTTGAATATCATCTTACTAAGTCATACATATTATTGGGAGATATTGATGGACAAGTAATGTTTATATCATTGTGTGTAAGTAGTCTGCTGTACTTTTATGAAGATCTCACTGATACACATTATACAGGATCAGAAGATACAACCAAAAATATACTTTTTTCAATTCAATTCGATTCGATTCAATTCAAATCAAATCAAATCAAATCAAATAAACTTGAATTTTGGATTTAAAAGAATCCCATCTAAACTTTTGGGGAGAAAAATATCAGCATCTGCGATTTTGCACCAAATTGCATATTTTTATTATTTTGGGCTTCCATATTCCTCACTATATAAGCCATAAAAGCCTTTTAGTCTAAAGTTTCAATAAATGGCTATTTAAAAAACAAAATTATTTCATATGTCAGGTACTATATGGTTAACTGAAAATTCATTAAAAACCAGAGGGTTTTACAATACAAATTAAAGCAAAGCACACTAACAAACACTAAATACACTAGAAGGAAAGAAAAAAAAACCACTGAATGAATATTGGAGGCCAGGAAGTATGCCAGACACATATGCGTGTCTGAGGCCAGAGATGTCCCCTCTGAAAGGTTATGATGTGTGATGAGTCTTTCATTCTCTCGTGTTCTGTACCTCATCACCTCTGGTCTAATGGGACAGTGTCACCTGCGCCAGCCTGCGCTTCAGATGCTGCCACTTCATATTGAAATCTCCAGACAGAAGCAGATGGCTGTGAGAGGACTCAAAAGACTTTACAGGCGGGAGAAGAGAATGTCTTGTGCCGTGCTGGAATCAAAACCTGCTGAGCTGCCTTTCTTTAATGTTCAAAAAAAAAAAAAAGAAAAAAAAAAGACTATTTTCATTATTATTTAAAACTATTACAATTATATTAAATTATAAAAAATACTAATAAATACTTCATTTATTGTCTTAATTTACAAATATTTTTATTTTTCAAATAAAATTCATATTATATATTAGGACTTGTTTTCAAAGGAAATATTTTTTGTTGAATTAAGATTATTTTTTTAATCTAGTGTTACTAGTCTTGTTTTAAAAGGATAGTTCAACCAAAAAAAATGTAAATTCTGTCATTTATTCACCCATATGTCATTTCAAACCTGTATACAATTATTTTATTTTTTTTCCAGAACGCAAAAGAGGATTATTTGAAGAATGCTGGTACGCACATACAGGTGCATCTCAATAAACTAGAATGATCTAAAAATTATTTTAGTGGTTTTATGAAGTGTTCTAATTTGTTGAGATTAATGGTGTTAAATGTGAGCCAAAATCATCACAATGAAAAGAAACTTAAATTACTTTGTGCACTGAATTTATTTAATACATGAGTTTCACAATTTGAATTGAATTACTGAAATAAATGAGATTTTCCACAACATTCTAATTCATTGAGATGCACCTGTAATCTCAGTTCAATTTGGCTTTTATTGTATTTAAAGTCAGTGGGACCTGATGACAAAATTGCCGTTTCTGGATAAACTATGCCTTAAACATAATTCAGTGAAATTAATGTTTAAATAAAATATAATATCTGCTGCAATTGATGTCACAGTCCATGATGGTCCCTATACAGAAGGAGTGTGCTTGTTCTTGTTGTGACATCAGCCAATCAGAGCTCTCATTTCCTGCTGCTTCAGAGTTATTAGTAAAGGATGAGGGTCTAGAAGCAAAAACGGAAGTATCATTTCAAGAGTGCTGTCTTCCTGCTGCGTTTAGCGTACAGCAGGTTCCATGTGTGTATGTGGTTTTTTTTCTTTGGTTACTTACAGATCTGCAGATATGAGCTGTGTCATCTAAAGATTCAGATCCAGTCTGCTCCCATCAGATTTGTGGATTTCTGCTCTTTACTGAGGCATAAAAGCTGCCGTCAGGTTAATTAAGATTTGATTAAAGAAATTGCTTTTAAATTGAACTTTTGTCATTTCAAATGTTCTAAGACTTTGCAGTTTTGGACATTGCCATCTTTAATTTTTACTTTAGTCACTGCCACTACGGCTCCAGACAGTAAGTGAATACATATTACGTAATCAGGTTCCAAAAATTAAGCATGTGTAATTAGATTATATTATCTTTAAAATGCTCCTCATCATATTACAGTTCTTTTTCAATGATTCCATGATTAAATATTCACACAACGGCAGTAAATGATTCATAATTTATTGATTATCCTAATGTTTTTTTTCTTTTCTTTTGAGTTATCCTTTCTAATAAGTCCTACTGTGTCTCATTCCATTTAACTTTGACTATACAGTATATTCACAATAGAACCATCATATAAATGTCACGTGAATACATTTGTGATCTTGCTTCTAAATCGGGGGGCAAAGCACCGCTCAGTGAGTTAGACTATGTATGAGACAAATAATTAGGGTTATGCAAGTTTCCAAACACTGCTGCTATACAGCTTCTTCATCACATACAGTGACCCTAAGATCGGGACAAAATATCATCACTGTTTTCTTGTTTGGTCATGTAATACAGACAAATAGAATACAGACTTGACTTCAGTTTGAGATTCACATCTAAGAGTAAATGCGGTTGTCAAAGGTCCCAGAGCTTTGGTTTGAGAGTGCCAAAATAGAACCAAAGGCAATGCATTTGATCCAGGTTTCATTGTGGGTCTAGCACTGTTGTCTTTGAGAACTGCTGCTCTCTTCCTCAGTTTGCACTCATTCTCTTTTAATTCACTGGATTTTATTTACAAGCGACTGGACAAATTGTCCTGTCAGCTTCTCTGTTGTATGGCGCTCCATTTGATCAACCTCAGCTTTGTTTATATGCCCGTCAGCGCCTGTAAACCTGTCTCGCTCACTCCATTGCAATTCCTCATCAATAATTGATCACGTCTCAATTCTGGAAGGAACTAACAACATCCAGTTTGAAGCTGTGTAGAAGTCCCACGTTGTGTTTGATCCTCCGCTTTCATGTTGCATGTAGCTTTCAAGTACTGCTAGTGTTCGAGTTCCCATGCATGAAACATCACTCATCATCACGCACGATCATGCTCGACCAACCCTGCGTCCCAATCTGGACTGTATTTGGACGCAAGATTAGCATGACCTAAATGACATGGGAAAAAAAATTAAATAAATAAACATAAAAGTTGTAGTGTGCAGCTCTGCATACTAATGTTGTACTAATAATTTCCATGATTCCTTGCGCAAAGGTTTTGATGACTGACATTTTTTTATTTTCTAGATATGAATAAGTGTAAGGAATGTGAGACTGAAGCTGCTGCTAAATGAATGAACCTAATCCGGGCAAAACTACTAATTACCACAAAACAACCGCAGTCTTAATTAGTCAGTTTATACACTGTGTACTGAAACATTTCATTTCAACTAAATTATTTTTAAGAATTTAAATTAACTAATTGTTCAGAGTTATGTACACCCACATACCCAGATATTTATGTTAGCACAATCTGTAAAAGCATGTTATTAGCTGATTACAGTTTTTTACAGTTTCTTTTATGTTACAAATCATCTTGGTCTCCACAAAAAAATAATAAATACATATTTTTGTTTTTCCGAATTAATAATCACAAGAAATGTTTAATCAGCAGAAAATTAGTATATTATAATTATTTCTGAAGAATCATGTGACACTGAAAACTTGATTAATGATGTAAATTCAGCACAAAACATTTTAAATTGCAATTTTAATTAATAATAAAAATGTAAACAATTTTATTAATTTAAATTGATAACAAATTGCAATATTTGATTAAATTGCAATACTATTTTATATTACCACTATTTTTCATGTAGAAATTAAGCCTTGGTGAGCATAAGATACTTTCGACAACATTAAAAAAACATTTTTAAAAAGTAGATCATTTATATTGTACTTGCACATTTATCGGCAAATAAGTAAATTAGGCAAAATTAGTAAATAAATGTAATCGCAAATTGCAAAACACAATTCTTTCACTCCTCAGTCATTTCATTTTAACAATTCAAAATCACACTTGCAAACAGAAAGGTATTTCCACCATACCATGTTATAAATATGTAATTTGGGATGCAACCAATAAATCTGACTGTTATGTAGTCAGTCCTCATACATTCATCACACAAGCACAGCTTTGAATACTTCAAGAAATAATCCGGCAAATGTAGAAAAAGCAATTTACTTTTTATTTGTAAATGGCATTTACAAATGGATATTTACATAACCTTTTATTTTACAAATTTCTCACAAAAATATAACTCTTTTGAAAAAAGTTTAAATATCTTTACATTTGATATGAATGCATTTACAAGGGTGATGGACCCATCTGAAGGAGCCAGTGTCTGAAAGCAATCCTAAATCTTTGACAGAGTTTGATATTTTGTGTAGTGAGAGCCAAACACAGCACTACGATGCCGCTCAACACTTAACCGCCGGAGGAACAGAAACATCTGTATAAATATACAAACTGTTGATGAAGAGACATTATGGGCAGCGGCACAAAGAACTCAAACATAGCACTGCTGCTATATCTGATTATATTTGGCAGGTATGTGCAAAAGTGACTTTCTGTAGAACAATGAAACCTTTACTAGCTGTAGCTGACAAATAAATAAGCAAACAAACAAACAAACAAAAAATGCAACCCATCTCCCCCCCAACACCAGTGAAATATCATACAAGGCACTATTATGAGTTATGAAACAGAACGTTTAGAAGCAGGAAATCTGCTAATAGCCTGTCAGATGTGATCCTAAACGGAGCAAATCGGAAACATTTGTGAATATTCAATTCAAATCTGAAGAGAATATGAAGTATAACCCAATGGATGAACTATGTAATTTCTGTCACTTATTGGAAATAATAAAAAAAATAGTTTCCCACTTTTATGGGCCGTTCACACAGGACACATTCTTGCGCTTCCAGCTGCACTATTTTTGTTTGTCTTTCTAAGACAATGCCAGCTTCTTTGGCTATTATCGTGGCCAAAACCATACACTGAAAAATGCAGTGCAGAAATTGCTAGCAAATTTGACAAAACATTACAAAGGAACCACAAGCAACACACTGAATCAAATGTAAAATCTGAGTACAAAGTTCTTGTAAAATGTACTCCAGTGATCTACTGCATTTACAACTTTGTTTTTACAGTGTACTTGAGTTTTTGGATTTGAGATTTGGATTTCTGTGTTATTTTTAATTGTTGATCTATGCAAATGTTAAATGAATGCCTTTGGCTGTTACTTTGCTTCTTACCATGTTAAGATGCACTGAAGACATCCGTTTTGAAACAATGGACCAATCAGATGATATTTACATCTGTTGAGTGTTTATTGACCATTGCGAATGGCTGATGAAGCACCTATAAACATGTTTAGTTACACTATTTTAAACGCTAGAATGTGTTTCTGTCTGAACTGCCCCTCATGCCTTCCACCTCCATTGGATTCAGAAGTTGATATGTCAGGATGCTCGAGCAAAAAGAGTATTGTGAAAAGCACCACAGAGCCACAGTGTTTCACTCTTCAGGAAGTCAAGCTACGGATGGCTTACTTACAGTTACAGAGAGAGCATTTCAACAATTAAAACAATTACAAACTTCCTCTTTAAAGGAACAGTTAACCCAAAAATGAAAATCTGCTGAAAATTGACACCCTCAAGCTATCCAAGATATAGATGAGTTTGTTTTTTCTTCTTGAAAACAGATTTAGAGAAATAAGAAATGTTTAAAAAATGCCATTACTTGCTCACCAATGGATCCTCAGCAGTGGATGGGTGCCGTCAGAATCAGAGTCCAAACAGCTGATTAAAACATCACAATAATCAATAAGAAATTCACATCACTCCATCAGTTAAGGTCTTGAAATAAAGAAAAGCTGTGCGTTTGTAAGAAACAAATCCATCATTAAGACATTTTAACATAAAATGTCACTTCTGCGTTCTGAGTGCATTATCCCAATAATGAAAAAGTCCATCTCCTGTTGTTGTCTGGCATCAAAATCCACCCACATATTTAGAGATGTTTTGGGCTGTTTTCACTTGTAAACAGTGCTTGGGACTACTGTACTTCTTCAATGAAGAGAGCAATTTTTTGCTTTCTCATTCATTTGATTATATACGTTACCTCTAGGTTCAATTCTTAGAAAGCATGGAGTGTCTTTTCAATCAAATTGATCTGCCTTTTAAGCACACTGACAAGAAAGGCTTAGAAACATTGCTTGCTTGTCTAAATGTCACAAGATCCTGGATGTCCTCAAATTTTCTATACCTTAATGCAAGCAAAGCTGAAGTAATCGTGTTTGGGCCCTCTGTGGGGGGAAAAAAAACATTGTTAATGTTGGAAATCTGCACTCTTATATGGAAATTACTCTGGACTCTTCCTTTAAGTTTAATCAACACAAACACAGTAGTTAAGTCAGGCTTTTTTCATCTGAAACTCTGTCTGTCTGCCTTTTCTGTTCGCCAAAGTGTCACACATGCTTTCGTTTTATCTCCACTGAACTATTGTAATTTATTATAATCTGGAATATCTCAGTCCTCTATTACAAGGCTTCAAAAGGTTCAAAACGCTGAAGACAGATTTTGGCCAGGGGTCTGCAAACAACAACATATTACTCCTATTTTAATGGCTCTAAATTGTTTACGGGATATGTCATAGAGTTGATTTCAAAATATTGTTGTTTGTTTTTAAATCTCTAAATGGTCTCGCACCCTCGTACCTGTCTGAACTTTAAAATCTTCAGGCCTGAGCATTTAGCAATGCTTAATTATGTTTTATTTTTATTATGTCTTGTGGCATTCTACTCTGTTAAGCACATCAGTCAACTCCTGTGATGTTTATTTGTGCTACTGTATATAAATAAATGAAATGGATGAATATGGAGGACTCTCATTTTAGAGGGAAGCAGGTGAAATTTTTTTTTGATGGATTTGTTTCTGACAAACACATAGCTTTTCCCTTCACGAGATGGCAACTGATGGACTGGAGTGGTGTGGATTATTGTGATGTTTTTATCAGCTGTTTGGACTCTAATTCTGACGGCACCCATTCACTGCAGAAGATCCATTGCTGAGCAAGTGATGTAACACATTTCCTGTACTGTACTGATGAATCAACAAACTAGAGAGTAAGTACATTTTCAGCAATTTGTCATTTTTGGGTTTACTATTCCTTTAAAACAGCCAACCGAAAACCATTTGTAATAGCAATCATTCCTTATTAAAAAATTTGAGAGTTGATATTCCATGAGGGAGTTTACACTTGATTGGTGAGCATCATCCGATAGGAGCGCCTGTGTTCAGTAAGCGTCTTGTATCTGTAGGAGGCTCGTAGGTTCAAGCGCACTGTGATGACGAGACGATGTGCACAGTCTGAAGGGCCGTTCACACATACAGCCTTTTCACCACACGCTGAGATGCACTGTCAGTAAAAATAAGCTCGTTTGACAAAGAATCAGTTTTCTTGCCAGCACAAATGAGCATTCTGCAGAGGAAAGTGTCTGAATAGCACTTAAGCATCATATCATGAAGCAAATGAATGATTATCGATGCATGAATGGACTTTAAATGCTCATGATTTCTGACAAGGTTCTCCATGCATCATGTTGTTTTTTCTGAGCAGAGAAATTATACAGAACATTGACTTCATCATTTTGTCTACAGTTTCTGACAAGAGACTGATCACGTTATCACATCAAATGTCTTCACTCCTTCTGGTAGTCACAGTTTCATGTTGACTTGCATAAAGTTCAACGTTTCTCAACTTTTCAACACAGCAAATCGCTGTATGTGTGAACGCCCTTGGAATGGCTTAAAATAATTTGCGCCATATGAATCTCACATTGGAAACGGACACCTAACTTTTTGTTTTGTTTTATTTTAAATACAAAATCAACACTCTCAGAGTGAGATGTAGATACTTTATAATACTCCACTCGAACGGTGAAGAATATGACGTTTTCCTGCAAATCCGCGCACAGCTTTGAGCTGCCGTGTGAGTAGCGCACCCCAACTGTGCTTGAAAGTTGCTTCGAAGAGACTAAAACAAGTAATATACCAACACAAAAGTGACAGTTCTGACAGCATCAAACCCTCAAACCATTGTGCAAACCGTATTGAGATTGGGATCGAAGCGGACCACCTTTCCCTCGATGGATTTGGAATTGGTGTTGTACATGGGATTCTCGAAGGTTGCCTGACCGTTGTTGTTTTCATGCACAGAGCAGCCGCTGTACTCCGCTTTATCAGACTTCCTGCCATCAAATGAGAAGGAAAAGACCATCAGGAATCTAATTTTCTAATCTTTTTTCATCAGTAATTTCATTGCTGGAATTACTTGGAATTGCACTCACCTCTGTTTATAGAGATAAAAGCCAAAGCCTGCAAAAATCAGGGCGAAGAAAGGCACAAGAATGGCAACGGCCACAGAGCTGCTGTTGGTTCTGGGTGGAACCTCGGGGCTCCTGGTGGGCTCTATTATGTTCAGGCCTGAAATTATGCATGATGGGAAAAAGATAATAATTTTTAACAGAGCCACATCAATCTGGGTTGAATGATTAGACTGAAAAAAACCGCTCATGTCAAGTGTCAAAGTTACAAAAGATATCGGATTCATCTAAAGATACATGCAAGTGTGATTCATTTGTTACTACATAAATGAGTTATGCAAGATATTATGAAACAGTTATGAAAGATCTACTATAATGAAATGATATTGTGATTATGAGTGGATGATAACTGTTGCTAGGTATCTCTAAGAAGATTATGCAATTCTTATTCGAAATATAATATGAAGTCATATGATGTCCAGGGTCATATAAACATATATACATATACACACATATACACACACACACACACACATACATATATATATATATATATATATATATATATATATATATATATATATATATATATATATATGTTTATATGACCCTGGACCACAAAACCCATCTTAAGTCGCTGGGGGATATTTGTAGCAATAGCCAAAAAAAAACAAAAAAAAACAAACAAAAAAAACAGAATGGGTCAAAATGATCCATTTTTCTTTTATGCCAAAAAATCAATAGTACGGTATATTGCGTAAAGATTATGTTCCATGAAGATATTTTGTAAATTTCCTACCATAAACATATCAAAACTTAATTACAAATTTTTGATTAGTAATATGCATTGATAAGAACTTTATTTGGACAACTTTAAAGGCGATTGTCCTAGTATTTAGATTTTTTTTGCATTCATTTTTTTCAGCCTGGTTCTCATAAGAGATTTGGTTTGGTCCTCACACTGCATATAGCGTGACCCATTAAATGCAATTATAAAAAATGAATTAATAATAGTTATAATATTATTACAATTTATTTAGTTAAAAAAAAAATAATAATAATAATAGTAAATAAACTAAACAATAGTGTGTGATATTATTATTAAAAAATAAAAAGCAGCCCTAGCATTAAATACAAATGCATTTATTTTATAGTAAATAAACTTACAAATGAAATGCTAATATTTACTACTACTTTGTTTGCCTCTTTAAGAAGAATGGCTTTATCTATTCCCCAATTTTAAGTTGCTTAGGAAAAAAGTGTCTAAAAATAAATAAACAAGCATTTTCATTAAATTCAAACTTAAAATCAGCATACTTTTATTTTGACGGGTGGCACTTCCGGATTTAGCGCTGCTGCTGATTAAAGAGCATCAGTGCATGAATGTCACAGTTTTGTATTGTGCTTTGAAATGGTAGGCATAGCCTAAATTTATGCTTTCAGGTTGAAAATATAACTTATATAGTACAGTTTGTGATCTAAAATGGTAATTGTGCATTAACAGCTGTCAACCATGTCGGTACGCAAATGCGCTGTCAGAACATATTTATATAACGCATTTTTTATTTTGGTCGTGCATACGGACCTGCGGACCACTTATGTGCACCCCTGTGTGTGTGTATATATATATGATTTTAGAATTATTGTTTGGTTGGCTGAACATAAAAACTAATATAATTTGGCATAGCTTAAAAGTGGCATACCTTGTCTCTGCAGTCCAAACGGGCCGTAGTCTCTACCTTGTATAAAGCCTTGAAACAAGTATGTGTTTCCTTCATGGTCAGCAGAGACCTCGAGGAGAACAACAACACAGAGATGAACATCATGTTTTCTCAAATTCTGAATAGAGAGAATATTATGTGCAATATAACAGGGTGCTCTCTGCATATTTGCTTTCTTTGCAAAGTTTAAAAATACCCGGAGATGCCTTTTGAGAAACGGGTCACTATTGCACCTGATAATAAATCTATGCTCTTTTACTAACTGAAGAACTAAAGTTTCCAAACAGTGCAACCATTAACTTGCACTATTTGAACAAACATGCAGCTTGTAGTAAGTTGGAAACTCTGGTCCACTTACAAAGCCGTCCATGATCAGGGTGTCCTCAGTGATCTTGCTGTATGTGCTCTTCACCAGAGCTCTCATGTGATCCAGCCGCAGCGTCAGACGAGCATCTCGACTCTTGTAAACACCTGTGTTCAGACAACATTAAACACTTGCATGCAGTGGACACTTCATTGAGTACACCTGCTCATTAATGCAAATGTATTGGGATTAATATTTATATTGACATACAATTCAACTGATACGTGGTCACAGGTGTGTAAATATTGCATACTGTAAAATAGCTTTGAATGTGGCTCATCCAATTAGAAATCTGAAGAATCTGCTTTATAGTATTATTTTCACAGTTTTGTCTTTTGCTTTCAAGCGTTTCACACAATTAAGCTGTTTTTGGAATAATGTCAGACTTAACTGTTTGTTATGAATAATCAGATATTTTGGTGTGTGTCCAAGCTCCGAAAAATAAATAAATAAATATATATATATATATATATAAATATATATATATATATATATATATAAATATATATATATATATATATATATATATATATATATATATATATATATATATATATATATATATATATATATATATATTTTTTTTTTTAAGAAATCAATAATGTTATTAAGCAAGGACGCATAACATTGTTTGAAATTGTCAGTAAAGACATTGGTAATTTGACAAAATATTTATATTATTTTAAAAACATTGTCCTTTTGAGCTTTTGATTCATCAAAGAATCCTAAAAATGTGTCTCAGTTCACAAAAATATCCTTTTCGCCATTAATAATAATAATATTAAATGTTTCTAAAACAGTGATTCATCATAACACAATGATTCCTGAAGGATCAAGTGACACTGACGACTGGAGTGATGATGACGAAGATTCCGTTTTTGCATGGAAATAATCAATTATATTTCAATATATATTCAAATACAACACAACTATTTTAAATTGCTAAATCAATTGCATAATTTTTTCTGTTTTTATTGTATTTTAAGAGTTCAAAACCTTAAAAAGTCTCTCTAATCCCAAACTTTGGAACATTTGTCAGTTTGATGACGGCATACTTTGAAGAGTTTGCGTCTTTTTTTAATGCATATTTACTCTTCCATACTTGTGAATATAGTGGCTGTTACGGTCTTTAAGAAAAGCAAGCACTAAAGGCGCAATATCTTGTACAAACAGTAAGTGACATTATTCCCACAAGTTGTGACATGAGCTGTTCTACCTAACAGGAGAGATTCGACAGAGCAGCAAGTGTTTATGACATGAGCTGTACTGTGCGGCACTGCCATTATGGCTTCTTACCTGACAACAGCAGTTCTGAGTGCCTGTTAGTTAAAGTCACATTGACTTTCCCCGTAGTCGTGTTAAAGCTAGTGATTGTCAAAGTCATCGGCTGTTTCACTCCTTTATACTCAAACGAACCTTTCCACACATATGTGGGCGCGAACACATCGTCAGGAACTGCAATGACAAGATTGAATGTGTCAGTAGAGGTTAAGAAGCCATTTACACTGCGTTCGACGCAATTAACACCTCAAACTCTTTTCCCAGGATCTGACTGTGAATGACCTCAGAGTAGAAATGATAGAGAGCTCGTTCTCTGCTTTAAAATGGACATCAACAATGTTAATAGAGCAACATGCTGAACTACCGACTCGAAAACTGTGATCCATGTAAAAAAAAGTCTTTATATATTTTCTAAGTTTCTATATTCCTTGACAACTGTGCAGCTTACAGTTAAATCTCAATGACAAACTTTCAAAACATTCATTAACAGAAACGAATAAGACGAGGCATGGCATACAACACATGGCTATTATATATAGATGAATAAATACAGAACATTTAACAAACACCAAGGAATCAAATAAAAAAAAAGAGAGAGAGCCTCCATAGCATATCATGAGGTAAAGAGCAAATATAACAATCTTTTCAAAATAAAAAACTATATAACTTCCTGTCGGTAGCATGTTTGGTGCTTGCATGTCTTTTCCCACAAGAATACCAACATGTTCGCCTTCTCTGGTTTAAGAAGCAGTCTTTTACTTTACTTAAGCTTGAAAACCATCCATCGTTTCCACAATATTTGCATACCTTTTGCTGTGTGCACCTTTGCGCTCGTGCGGACGGGGCGAGTATAAACCAGGCTCTACACTCGAAGTGCTGCTCAGTTTAAACGAGTAATGCGGATTCATGAAGCTTTCAGTATCGTTTACAGTTTGCAACAGAAATGTCAGGTCTTATGAGTTAAAGCGTGGAAAAAGTGGTCGCAAAATGAGTCCATTTGATCGCAGTCTGGAGTCCTGTATGTAGGGTTAGGGTTAGTTGTTAAACATAAAAAATATTTTTTTGCTACCTCTACCATGAAATATAAAATCACTTATACTGTGGTCAACTGTTTGGTTACCAGCATGCTTCAAAATATCTTCTTTTGTGTTCAACAGCTGAAAGAGACTCAAACAGGTTGAAAACAACCGATGACATAATTTTTAAATGAACTGTCCCTTTAAGAAATACCTATAAACACGATAATGGAAATAAACAAGTGCAAGCACTGATTATTATTTGTCTTAGATTATACATGTGATGCAGAGTACAGAAAGACTCACCGTTGACTTTGGGACTCAATGTTCCTTGAACAGGTGTTATGACTTTTTCAGTTGTTTTCGAGCCAGCTGAAAGAAAAATGCATTTCACTGCATCAACGAGTCACTGCATTTCAAATGGGTTTAAGAAATGCATTTCACACATGACTTCCCACATCAAGCAAAGGAAACGCCATCAGTCGGCTTCTGCCTCGACAAGACAAAAGAAACGGCAGAAAAGTTGCAGGTCACAGAGTTGAGGTGTAAAACACACCTGAGCTCTGTACTGATGGGGTGTTGGACTGCGTACCTCTGCAGACGGGCACCTTCCCGCTCCAGGATCCATCTGGCCGGCACGCGCGGTGCTCCGAGCCCCCGGTGAGAAGGAAACCAGGCTGGCAGGAATAGAGCAGTGTGTAGCCAAAGGAGGGCAGGTCCATGCCCATCACGTTGGCATGCGAAGGGGTCTTTGGTTGCTTACAGGAGTGGGCTGCATTAGGAGATATGTCAAGCAGTAAGCTCAAAGGCTCTGATGGATGGGGACATCTCATAACAAAACATCCATTACATTTTCATACCAAAATGGAAAAAATAAAACCCCTTAAGTAACATAATAATGTTTTTTTTTTAAATATTTTATTTAAACCGATTATTAAATATATTATTAAACACAACAATATAATTCAATTAATAAAATATAATGTAATATAAGAAATGCATTCCAATAATTATATCATTAGAATTTATTAGAATAAGAATGGGGGGGGGGGGGGGGTTAGATGATTTACAGTATACATTTTTTGTGGAATTTTCTGGAAAAAATAACTATAACATAACTATAACATAACATAACAAAAATACCCTTGACTTTATTTATAAGAAAATAAATAAATAAATGAGAACTATGCATAAGAAATATATAAAAAAATAAAAATAATTATAAGAATCATTACATCACTTATGTATCCACATTTAGTGCAATAATAGAATACAATAAGTAAAATAATATAATACAATATGCATTGCAATATTTAGAATGATAATTGATAATAAGAATCACTACATCCATTACATAATATAATATAATATAATATAATATAATAAATTACAAGATGAATTACATCCATATATTTCCATATTTAGTGTAATAATATAATATATACGTTGCAATATTTAGAATGATAATTAATAATAAGAATCAAAACATCAGTATATACCCATATTTACTGAAATAATATAATATAATATAATATAATATAATATAATATAATATAATATAATATAATATAATATAATATAATAAATAAAAATGTATTAAGTAAAATAAACATTTCTAATTTCTCAAATTTCTTTTGATATTTGTGAAAAATAGGACAGAAGGTTTTGTGAGATTTACCCAGTAACACTTACTGGAGCCACTCTCATCATAAATGCACCACAGCTTGTCCATTCACGTGATGTACCGATGTCTGGTAAAGCAGTATTTTTCATTTTCACATGAAATGACATGAATATGGAACAACGAAACTCCTGGAGGGTGAAATCAAAGTTGTATCGTGACATGCAGAATGGATGACTTGCCAAGAAAACAAGAAAACAAAATAACAGACATCTGGAAAAGATGAAGTACGATGCGCATACACTCACAAATCCTACCAAACAACGGTGTAAGTAGGCGTCTGTTGTGGAGGTAAGGGGGAGGGACTCACGGATGCATTCTGGTTGAGTGCCACTCCAGGTCAAATCTTGCAGACACGTCCGTGTGGTGGAGCCCAGTAACAAGTGGCCCGTCTGACAGTGGAACTTCACTGTGCTGCCCACCTGAGGCACAGAGATAAGCCTGTCAGAGCGCCCGCACACACACATACACACACACCTCGACATCTCTCCTCTCACACTCACAAACACTGCTGGTCAAAATACAACATTCAGGATTTAAGAATCGTCTCCTGTTCAACTGATTCAGTATAAGATTGATGACAATATGAGTTTGAGCTGAACTACAGCAAAGGTAAAGACCAGAAGAAAAGGAGGACATAATGGCTAAGGAATTATCGCCACTTTTTATTAAAATCAGCTATAAAAAAAAGTCACCACCATTCACAAGTTTGGAGTCAATAAGGTTTAATTAATTAACTGGTTTATTTATTTAAACAAAGACTCTTATCCTGACCAAGGCTGCATTTATTTGATCAGAAGTACAATAAAAACAGTGCCATTGTGAAATATCATTACCATTTAACAGTTTTAAATGTGAAAATATTAAAAAATGTAAGTTATTCCTATTATGCAAATCTGAATTGTCAGCATCATTAATCCAGTCTTCAGTGTCACATGATCCTTCAGAAATCATTCTATTATTTTTGTGAAAATATGATATTTAGAAATGTCATAAATACAGCATTTAGCTGCAAAAAAAATAAATAAAACTACTGACCACATAATATAATATAATATAATATAATATAATATAATATAATATAATATAATATAATATAATATAATAGAATAGAATAGAATAGAATAGAATAATACCCTTGACTATATTTCTTAGAAAATACTATACATAAGAAAAAACTAAACATAAGAAATATATATAAAAATAAGCAAATTTTAATTAAAATAAATTACACTGCCTATAAATCAATTAATATTAATTTCAGTAAGTAAATTATTTAAAAAAGCCCATTCTGCATCCTGTTTCCTAGCTCGATTTAAGTTGAAGAATTAAATAACAGATCAAAAGACCTTCTCTCATTTCAGTTCTGAATGTTGCACACTCTTCTCATAATCATTCTACCTGAGGACCTGTACATCCTTTAGCTTTACTTCATTCAGTTTTGAATGCGTTGTAAGAAAAACCAGGCTTCATGTGAAGGAAGTCCTCTATAAACTCTGAGCATTAGAGCAGAACATGCAAATGTTGAGGAGGGGAAGCAGAGTCTGTGAGTCCTGCTGAGATGAAAGGTTCACAACACTGGAACATTAGATTTCATTACACCACACACTTCTGAAGGAATCGGTGACAACAGCAGCCCGACTGACACAAACAAGACGCGGAGAGCCCCGTGTTCACAGAGAGCCAGCCGAGAGGACCAGCTTTTATTTTGTCCTTCAAAGAGCTCATTCCTCGAGGCGTGAGTGATGCTTTTCACATTAGACCCATCGACTATAGATGCTGGTGGTAACGGTCGTCTTTTTGAGATTAGTGCCATTGGCAGAGCATGATTGATGGGTTGAAAATCTTTTCAATAGTCTTGGCAATGGAAAATGCATATCTGTTGTTGTCATTCATACTTAATATTGAGTACAATTACCATCCAATTGATTTAATCATTTCATTTTATTTGTTAAAATTAAGATCAGAAACCTACTCTATGCATATTTACCATTAATATGATAGAGATAAATATTGTGACAGTTTAAATAACTTTCAAAAACTTGTTAATATAATATTAACTGTTTTTATCTCCATGGGAAAATGCCCAGACTTAATTAAATAATAATAATACTATAAATAATAATAATAAATAATAATAATTACTAATTGGCAACAGAAACTTTGTACTATGCTTTGAGGTAGTTAAAAAATAAAATAAATAAATAAATAAATAAATAAATAAATAAATAAATAAAGCAAAATGTAAAAAATAAATCTGCCACTTTTAAGAATGTTTTATAGTTGCAATAAAATATAGCAAAATAAAATATAATTATTGCCACAGTAAATTTGTAACGTTAAGTTCACAATGTTTTATGGTTGTAAATTTTTTTATTATATATACATATTTTTTTTCAAACAAAGACAATAGCAACCAATACTGATAAATGTTCTGGAGTTAAAATTTAATAATAAAAAGTAATATAAAATAAAATAATAAAATAACATTTTTATTGTGCCAACAATAAGAATGTTTTGTAATAAAATAAAATAAAATAAAATAAAAGCAACACCTGTACCAGCACTGATAATTTTTTGTAGAAAGAATAAAATAAAATATGATATAAAATAAAATAAAGTTAAAACTAAATTACACACACACAATTATAAAGTATGTTTTACACAAACTGACTGTATCACACGTCAATCAATGCTGTCTCTGCTGAAAAACCCAATTCATTTGACCACTTTTACTTCCAATATGACATTATATCAGGCAAAGTTGTCATATTAAAGCGCCCAATACATTTTTCATTTCTCTTGCCCCTCTGAGGAAGAAATGGTGGAGTCTGAAGAGCCATTTAAGCATGGACAGAGGCGTTTGGGCAGATATAGTGATTGTTTGAAGAGTAAACTCTCCCCAGACAATAAGAGCTGAAGGCGAGAGACAGTCGCACATGCTGAAACTGCCTAGGGCTCTTCAAACGGCATTTGACTGAATCAACTTGACAATAAATCAATTGTGCTTATAAAGACAGGGCAGCGCGGAAAGATGGCAATACCTCGCCAGACTCCCGATTTGACACATACTCAAATGAAGGGTCTCTCTGAAACGTCTCTCTGAAGTGGCATTAACGCCTTTGGATCATACTGTCACTGGGCGAGCGGATCTCCTTTTGTCTCAGCAATGATGGAAAATATGATTTTCAATTCTTAATAAGCACATCAAAAGTCACATTGTGCCAACTGAAAAGGCCGTTTTTGCACTTAAAGATAAAAGCGGCCTACAACTGACAGAAATGGGCCTTTTGAACTTATTCTCATCATAATGGCTTTGATACGAGAGTCCTAGATAGTCCGAGAGCATCGCTCGCAGCTCAACTCCTTCTTACCTTAAAGCCCAGACTGCTGTTCAGAGAGCCGTACTCCGGAGTGCCAGGATTTTCACACGTCGTCCGAGTCGGTTCTGTGGAAAAAGCAGAATGACACAGTCATTATCTGCTCCACTACTGTTATCTTCATAATTGAATTAGGAAAAGTAGATGTAGTGCTTGATGTAATGGCAGTGACCCGTAACAGCGGGTCATAATGTTCACATTTTCATCATAGATCAAAGCTGGAGTGGATATTACGGTCATTACAGGTTTAGCAGCGTTGGCTGATGAGGTTGAAAAGTTCTTTTGAGAACAGAGGATGGTGTACCTATGCAGCGCGGCTGCGTCCCGCTCCACGTGCCGTCTGCTTGACAGGTGCGTGTCGAGGAGCCCACCAGCACATAGGGGGCGCTGCAGCTGTACGTGACCTCGGCTTTGAAGATGAAGCTCTGACCCTCGCGTCTGACGTGCGGAGGGATGCCGGGGTCACCGCAGAACTTGGCTGTCAAGATAGTTCATATGAAAGTTGCCATTAGTAGCCTTTAAAAATATTTTTTTTTTTTATACATACATCGACTCAGTGTTTATTTTGTGAGCTATTATCAAACTTAGTCTGAGTCTTATGTTAAAATGTCCTTGTTAGTAAGTTTTTATCATATTTAGTCAACCTTACTGTATCCTATTTCGTTTTAGTCGAATAAAAGTCTCAACACTTTAGTCAAGTTTTAGTCTAAGAAAATCGAAGGCATTTTAGTCTAGCTTTAGTCAATGAAAAATTACATTTTAGCAATAAGATTATTATTAATTAACTGCACATCAGTATTAATTATGGTAGCCATTGAAGTCTCACTCAAATGTACATTTAAGTTTAGGCTCTTTATTATCTAAATTAATACCATGTCTTATGCAATCTCTCTGTCTTCATTACAAAAACAGCTGAAACAAACAAAAGATATTTTAAAAGTGAAATTCCTATTAATTCCACGAATTCGAAATTGCAATAGGCAATATCTCGATTTAAACAAAAGCAGTTGAGTAAGTGCATTCATTCAGCAATCACAATAGCAAACAATACAGTGATGATTTTATTTAGATCATTAAACTTGTTTGTCTGTGTTTCAGATTGGAGGCAGTGGCCTATTTCACCCTGGCAGATAACTAAGTTCAAATAAATCTTCCAGTTGTTCCCTACCGGGGTTATATTTAACCTACACTAAAGCTATATAAAAAAATAAATAAATAAATAAAAAATAAAAAATAAATAAATAAATAAATAGATAAATAAATAAATAAAATAAAATAAAATAAAATAAAAATATAAATAAATAACTAACTAACTAAATAAATAAATAAATAAATAAATAAAATAAAATAAAATTAAAATAACATAAAATAAAAATATAAATAAATAAATAAATAAATAAATAAATAAATAAATAAATAAATAAATAAATGAAAATGTTAACTAAATGAAAATGAGAAATGTTGCCTCAGCAATTAACTAAAATAAGTCAAAATATTTCTTGGCAACTAACTAAGTAAGTTTAAGTTAAGCACTCACTGCAAATACTGTAGTTGTCTCTGCCAGTTTTATTTTTACCATAAACAAACTATTAAATATTTTTGGTAAAATAAAATAAAATACTAAATGAAAAAATGTGAAAACTGGCACTGACAACTAATTAAAACAAGTAAAAAAAAAAATCTAAATTGGACTGAAAATACAAAAATGAAAGCTAATTCTAAAATATAAACTGATAGTTATAAATAATCAGGGACGTTGCTAGTGGCATGAAAGGTGGTGATGATTTTAGGGGCCCGCGGATGTGGAGGGGCCCAGATTCAAATGACTGGCAGAGGCCATCCAAAAAACGACTCTCAGGACAGTCGAAGAGCCACCTTATCATCCAGTTTAGCTTATCGTGTCAATTTAAACATTCAAAAGAGTTTAAAGCATTCAAGCACAAGAATCTAAAGAACGTAATCTAGTGTTCAGTGTGCACACAGAGAGCAGCCTCTCACAGACCACGCACAAAGACTTGTAATTTACACTTGATTATTTTGTTTCTGTTCTTGGACACCAACAAACTTAAAAAGAAAAAAAACAAAACTTTAACCTTTATATGTTAATACACAATTTCAAACAGAGCCTACGGGTCCAACCTGCCCCGGGGCCCCCACAAACCCCAGCTATGACCCTGAAAATAAAACTAAAATAACACTCATCTACACATTAAACTAAGATAAAGAGGGCATCTCACCTTCAAGAAATGAGACAGGATCAATATTGATTTAGTTTTAACTTTAATAAGCCATTTTAGGTTTAATGCATCTAAAAAACATTTGATAACCAGGATTCTGTTTCTGCTTCTGAAACCTACAGTTACACGGCCGATCCCAGCTCAACCGCTTTCAAGGAAAATCTGGTCTGATAGCCTTGTTTTCTGAATGATTTATCTGTGCATAACCCGACCTGACCCTCAAAACAAACTCCTGAGGTGAAGCCGGACATAGCAGCAGAAATATACTGCTTAAAAATACATTCCGGTGCGAATTCAACACAGAGTTAATTATTAACCAGGCAGGTCTTAAAGTTCTGGAGGAAATCTCAGCGTATGATTTGAAAAATGGGTTTTATTTTTACACTTTGAAAAGCATTTTCCAGTGCATTTTTTTGCACATACACACCACACATACACATACACTTCCATTATCCAGCTGCAATACACTATAAATTAAAGGTAAATAGCTAGAGAGCAATGCTTTCGTCATCCAAGAAGAACGAAAAACAGCTTTGAGAGCGCTTAAGACTGACAGACCAAAAAATTAAACCTATTTCCACATTTGATATGTCATGATTTCAGTGGGGCGAAGGTGTTTGACATATAAATTGCAGCAGAGCTCTGCAGGCTTCATGGTATTTAAAGATCAGAAGTCGAGAGGCGAATTTCACGGCCCCACGAGTGCAGAGGTTGGCTCACCTGAATGTAAATCAGAGTAATTATCCCTCTTTAAAAATGAAGTGGAAGGCCAAAGGGGGCACGACGGCTGACACGCTCTGTGATGTATAATTCACAGGATGGGATGAGAAAGTGTGACCACACGGACTCTGTCCACCGCAGAGACGAGATGAGCTCTTGCATTGCACAGCATCTACATGGTATTTAATGCATGTCAACTCCGATGGCCATCAGCCGCCAGTGCAGTTAAACGGAAGATCAGTCTTTCTGTGGCCGCGGGGATCAGCCTTTCTTGGCAGTGCTTTGACACAAAAAGCGGTTGCAGTCTGCTGTGATAAAACGAGATCGCGATGTTGCATTTTACGCAAGGTACCTGAAGGAGAACTGCCAAGGTATCTGCTCTCACAAGCGCTATCCACAATCAAACACGTGATTTTGATGATTAATACTCACTTATTTTTGAGTATTTGGACACTTGCTGCACTTAAAAACATCAGAATGTCTTTGCATTACAGTTTTTTGTTGTTGTTTTTGTTGTTAGTAGTAGTAATAGTAAAACAAAGTATAATATAGACAAATAAAATTTTATTTCTGAATTGCTTTCAAACCCATAATGTATAGAGCAAAGTGTTGTACAAAAGATAAATAATAAACAAACGTAAAAACAAATAATAAAAACAAAACACTTGTCAAGACTGAGAATGCAAAATAAAGTAAAAAATAAAGTAAAATAAAGAAAAATTAAGTCAAATAAATAAAAATAAAATAATATACAGCCAAATGAATGAATGAATGATTGTTTTATGTAATAAAATAAAATCAAGTAAATAAAATGTAAATAAAATAGTAAAACAAAATAAACAAAAAGTGTGTAAAATGAAGCCAAATAAATAAATGAAAAATACCACAACAATCAAATAAATACATAGCCAGTATAGATTGCTTTGTGCGTTATAAAATAAAATAAAATAAATACATACTTTTTTTATGTAAATTAAAATAGTAAAAGTAAATAAACTACTGTGTATATATATATATATATATATATATATATATATATATATATATATATATATATATATATATATATATATATATATATATACACATATATATATACACATATATATACACACACACACACACACACACACACACACACACACATATATATAAATAAATAAGTTACCAAATGTGTGTGGTAGTAATAAACAAAAATAAAATAATTATTAAACTATTTCCCATTTAAATTGACTGTATGAAACATATTTGAGACTCTGCAGTCTTGATATGAGCATTGGTTATTGAAAAACAATTCAGTTGACCACTACTACTGCTGATCTAATATTATTGGAGGCAAAACTGGCAATGGATGTCAAATATAATAAAATAATAAAGCAAAAAAGATTTATTTTAAAGAAAGATAAAACAAACACATGCATATTGATTTAATGTATTTTGTACCGTTACTGAGTCTATTCTTTGCATATAAAGTGTGACAGGCCAATGATAGATAACGATGCAAATATTCACAACACATAAACACTTTATAGCATTATATATTCCACATGCAATGACAGTTCTCGCAGGCCAAATGTGGCAGCGCGACAATGGAATCAGAGATGTTTTTACAGTGCACACCGACCATTCTCATCTGACTGCTGGGTTTTTTCTTTCACAGAAAAAAATAATTTCAACAGCTCTAGGCTAGAGCAAGTTATGCATAATAATCAGAACTGGAGGACCCAGTCAGGCTCCGTGTCAGGAAAAAAAAAGATCCTTGATGAATAATACAATGATTTGGAGAAGCAACAAACAGCACACAACAAAAAGTAAATCTGAATTTCACACCGCAGCTCGGTGCAGATGGGTAAACGTACTGACAGTGTGCTAACCGCGTTAACCTGATTAAATATAGCCATTCAGTCTTCGGATGGGGAGATTCCATGCTTTCATATTCAGCACTTTCCATGAATACAGTACACTTTTTACACAACTAAATTTGTTGCTACACATTAAAAGTACAAATTCCACATTTTTGGGTTGCTGTTAGATCATGTATGTAATATAAATTATAAACTATAAAAATTAACCATGCATGAGTATTTTGGGAAAACATCTATTTTAATATATTTTAAAACAACATTTATTTCTGCAATGCAATGCTGATTTTTCAGCAACATTACTCCAGATTTCAGTGTCACATGATCCTTCAGAAATCACTGAGGGATGAATAAAAAAATATATTTACAAAAAAAAGTATATATATTTTTTTTAAGGAATACATTTTATTATTTTTTTTTTTTTACAAATAAGAACAAATCAACATTTTGTCACTAAATAACCTATGATGATGATGATTATTGTTGTTGATATTATTTAATACATTTTTATTACATTTTTATAAATATGAAAATAAATGTTTATTTAATGCACAAATGTTTTAGTCCTAAAAATGATAAGCCTTTAAAATAAAATCTAATATTTACTTTGACCACCTCAGTTCAACAACCAACATTTTCTGCACCTCATTTCACTTGTCATTTATTAAAAAAAAAAATGAAGAAAAAAAGAGTTCTAGTTATTATTCTATACCATATTCATGTAAATTTCCACACGGAGTTGAGCTGGATCTATGAGACGAGGCTTTAATTTCTGAGCTGCCATTTGTCTATGATCTGTGTGCTTCGAAGCGCGAATTAGCGCGGCTCTAATCTTGTAGCGCTGGCAGAGTCCTGAAAGAATGAGTTACGATTTATGCCTTATCAGCACTAAAAAGTGACAATCTGGAATTTCTGGCACCTTATCTACGGCCTGTGCACTGGGCACGTTTAAACACCTTCTTAAAGGTTGCTGTTGAACGGCAAACGCAGATACTTCGCCATTATATGGGAATGAAACATGCAGAGTTAAACGGGACCCAGCTGGAGAAATCTAACTGTTTGACAAAGAATTCATTCAAGCGAAAAAAATGATAAAAAGTACTATCTTCCAAAGCACATTTTGAAAGTTTGTGGCTTGTAATGAGGAAGAAATTAATGAGCATAAACCAGCATTTTTGCTAGAATTCCACAAAAACTTTATGAAACTGGGATTAAGCAAGAGACTTGTGCTGCATGCCATTGATTGTGAATGTAATGAAAGCGTTAACGTATAGATATCTGCCATCTGAATGGGGTGAAATGCCATGAAGTCATCAGAAAATGAAATGCTAATTACACTCTCTCCCTTCTGACACTGTGCTGTTTAGGAGGAGATTGCTTTTCTTTATGGATCATAGAGGATTGTTGGTTATGGATGATAAAAAGCAAGCCCGTTTGCATTTATGAACGACAGGATTGTGCAAAAAGCTCTGACAAATAAAAGCTGATAAGCATGCTGGTATCAAGGTTATTCAGCGTGTACCTTTGTGCTGGTAAAAATGCTTCTTTTCATCTCATTTCATACCTCATTTGCATCTGGCTTGCAAAACAGTTGAACAAAATTCTAAATATTTCAGATTCCTGACTCTTGCCAATTCCTGCTGCAAATGAGTTTTATACAGATCGTTTTATATTGTTTTTGACATACAGTGCCCTCCATAAGTATTGGAACAGTAAAGACAAAATTGCTTTCTCTGCCGTGGAGTCAAGACATTTGCAAATATGATTCAAATATTAATATGCGACAAAACTACAGAATGTCACATTTTATTATTAGATCTTTCGACACATTTTACCAAATAAAAAGGACAGCACTTTTAGAGTTCATCCCACTATTTGATGAGGGCACAAGTATTGGAACAGTTGAATTTAAGGCAGATGTAAAAGACTAAAAGCTAATATTTAGTTCGAGCAGTGAGTCCCATAGACATCACCGGACTCTTGGTCTTCTGCTTTGAAATGCTTTCCCCAGCCTTTAATGCAGCCAATTCCAGCTATTGCTTGTTTTAGGGAGTTTCTGACTTTAGTCTGCTCTTCAGCTGGTGAAATTAATGTTCAATCGGATTTAAATCTGGAGATTGATTTGGGCAATCTAAGACTTTACATTTCTTTGCCCTGATAAAGTCCTTGACTGAACTGGAGGGTGTGTTGGCTCATTGTACTGATTGAATATGAAGTGCTTTTTAATGGGTTTGGTGGCATTTTCTTGAATATTGGTAGCCAAGATGATTTTGTACCTTTCCAAATTCATTCTGCTACTGCCATCATACATTAAGTCATTATTAAAATGAAGAGGTCCGGTTCTAGAGACAGCCATGCGTGCCCATGCCATGACACCACCTCCACCAAGCTTTACAGATGAGGATGTATGCTAAGGATCATTTGCAGTTCCCTTTTTTCTCTACACTTTTGCTTTCCAATCACTTCGACAAAGGTTCATCTTTGTCTCATCGCTCCATCAACTCCGTTCCAAAACCCTACTGGCTCACATTTGTGAAGAATCTCGCCTTTCTATTTTTGGTGCTGATCAGAGGTTGCATCTTGCTGTGTAGCTTCTGTAATTCGGTTTAAAATTCTCCTGTAGACTGTAGATTGACTGAGCATCACCCAAGCTTTCTGGAGGTTGTTTTTAGGGTTCATTTTCACAGTTTTTATGATTTGGCTGACACCAAATACTGCTGTTTTTCCTCAGTCGATCAGGGGTGCGTTTCCCAAAAGCATCGTTAGCCAACTATGGTTGCAAGTTCCGTCGTTACCAACATAGTTCAACGATTCTGTGATTCCCAAAACCATATCTCAAACCAACATTCGCAAACAGCGTTGCAAACTTAGGTGGTAGGAACTACAGCTCTCGACCTGTGGTTAGAAGCATAGTTTCTTGCTAGCAATGGATATGGGCTTAAATAAATAAGCTCTTGGGCACAGTAAGCAATTTAAAATGTAGTGGAATCTATGCATTACATTCTATCTAAATATAAATAAATTTTAATCTGTGTATGTTTGCGCGTCCTCTAAAAGCACCATTTCTTTTTTTCTGTGTGCATGTGCACAAATACCTAAGGGAACCCTAGAGTATGACATAATAGGCAACCTGCGATGAACCAAACAAGCAAAATGACAGGGAACAAAAAATAATAGGTGCCATGTTCAATACAGCAGCATCTTAGAGACGTCTGACCGGTTAAATAGCAGAAGTTATTCCTCCACCACATGCGTGTGACGTCATTAACAATGGCCCTATGTTGTTGAACTAATGTGGTTCAAATGACAGAGATGTTCGGGAAACAGTCGTAACTAGCTAGTTCGTTTCAACAACAATGCATCATACTATGGGGGTTAATCAGCGAGTTACGTTGTTGTACAGGAAACGCACCCCAGGTCGTTGGTTGCTGATGTCGCAGGTAGTTTCCACACTCTTGATTTCTCCATGCCCTTTGTTTTTCCTATAGTTCTAATTGACTTCCTCTTTTCTTTTAGCATCCAAATTGCATGTGTTTCTTTCAGAGTTGGCTTCCTCGTCTTCATCCTGGTTTGTGTGTGTCATCATCAAATGCAAGACTTTTGGATAAAACTGATAAGACATTCCCTGCTTTTAATATCTGAAGAAGTAATGCAACAGGACACAGCTTATGGAGGGCACTGTATGTATAATATGCTATGTTAGTTCGTACAAACACACACATACAGTACACCCACAAACATAGCTACTTTTAAAAGTAAGGCTTTACAATATGCGTTACTCCATAAAAAACGTAACAGATTGCCTTTGCTACATTTCATGGAATATAATGGACACTGGACAGCTGTGAACACTGGATAACTTTCTTCAGGTAAATTACATATTGACATTGTATGACAAGGACAACCGTGGACCTGAAAACCCTGAACTTTTGGTCAAATAGAACCTGCTTTAAGGGTTTTTGTAAATAATAATAATAATAATAATAAAAAGACTGTGTTAATGCATTACTATCATGTTAACCTTGACAGCCTTTTTACACTCTCTTATATATGACAGGATAGAATGTATGTAAATATCCACCAGGAATAGTAACGCTTGTTTGGCTTTCATAGCACTATTTCATTTGACACTACAATTTGGAATGCACTTGTTTTACTTGTTTACTTGTTTGAAATGGGACAGTGCATTTTCATTTTATCAGTATCTATTTCTTATGCAGTATAATATCTGGATATACAGTATATTTATTTGACAACTCTCTGTTCTCATTCAGTGTATCAAGATCTCTCTGCTTCATGTACAAATGCTGTAAGTTTTTGCATCAGTATGCATAAAATGTCCCTATCACCTGACAGATTCTGGAGAAATAATAGCTGTGACAGACCCAGACTCTGTAAACAGCTAAAAAATGTTCAAGAGAGTAACTCATGCTTTTTGAGCAGTCAAGACACCAGCCAATCACAATCACTCTCTGCACATTCTGGTTTGCTGACATTAGGTTGGCCAAAATGACTTTGGAAGTCAGAGATTTACAAGTCACATGACATGTACTTACTATTATAATAACAATACATTATGCATAATTACATGCAGGTAACCATAAACCAAACCCTAATCCTAACCATATTCTGTAGTAAGTACATGCAGTTAATTAACATTACTCAGTACTTAAATGTATAATTACACTGTAACAAGGACACCTTAAAATAAAGAGCAACCAAATACAGTGAATAACTGTATAAGGCAAATTAATTTGCATACATTACAAAGCATTGATTGTTGTTCAGATTTCAAAATAAGCACTTTTTCACATATATTGAGGGTCTCGTGCACCTACTGATTTGATGTACACTAATGAATATGAATGCACCATTTTAACAAACAGAGGAAATTCACCGTTAGAAACAAATAACTATTTACAGGCTTCATGTATGAAAATGCTGACATGCTAGGTAAATGTTTTCTTATTAAAACCAAATGATACTAATAGTAATATAGTGATGCTGTGGCTTTTGCTTTAACCGATGTCATAAGCTAGTACCAGGTCTCGATTATAGATCTGTGGTTAAGATGCATTTTGACAGGTTTGATATCATTGGCGCCAAAAACTATTGATTGCAATGATCACGCCAGGCATCGGATGAGATTTTAGATTTAAAAAAACGTTCATTTCAGTCTCTTCCTCACATATATGAATTCAGAAGACTTAACTGAATTTAATTCAACTCTGCTTTTAGTTTTTGTTGTTGTTGTTGTTCTTTTTGTTGCCTAAAAGAGTAAATCAAAAACTTTTCACTTTCACTGAATGGACAATAGAAAGAAAGGTTCAGAATAGGTTTAGAACATCACTCACGCAGGCACAGAGGAACCTCTCCGCTCCAGGAGCCGTTGCCGACACACGTGAGGATGGCAGGGAAGGACAGTTCGTATCCCATCAGGCAGCGGTAGCTCACGCTGGTGCCCCACTCGAACACAGAGCCCTCCACCTCACCGTTAGACACGCCGGGCGGAGGAGCGCAGGTCACCGCTGAAGAGACAAAAACACATGGAGAGACATCCGAGTTCATTAGGAATGCATGAAAGCCTGGCGACGGTGTCATTCATTCGCACGTGTTGTTTCACAGGATGATTCAATAAAGGGGTTGTGCAAGTTAGGTAATGCCACAAACGTGGTCGCACAATTAAGGTTGTTTGGTCAATCTGGTCTAAAAAATTTCCATGTGAATATATTTTTAAAATGTAATTTCAATACTCCAGTCTTCAGTTTCACATGATCCTTCAGAAATCATTCTGATGTGTTGATTAACTGCTCAGGAAACATTTCTTATTATGATCAGTGTTTAATATTTTTGTGGAGACCAAAACGGAAACAATGTAACAATAAACAAACAATTATTTAAAACTTATTTGAAACCAAATACTCGTTCTTTCAGTTAAAATCTACCTTGATCCTATAGTAAACTCTTGTCTGAATAAGTGCTAGTGTGGTTTCATTTGTAGTTTACTTGTTTATCCAACAGATATTACAAAGAATACAGGCAATAATATTCATAAAGATGCCCTCATTTAAGACGGTTTCCCTAGGCTTTCTAACCATAATATACAACCACTACAGGCGAAACACACATCTCCACAAGAGAGTAATAAATGAACTTAATCTAATAAATACTGCACAAAAACAACATCATATTTCATATGCAGGTCACTCAAGCACACATTCATCATGGTGTCTACATTTAGACTTCATTTGTTCCCACTGAGCAGGAATTTGATTCATTCATATTCACTTCATTAAACCGGCAACTTTAATACCCTCATGTAATAAATTAACATGATGTTTGGATTTTAAAACATTTGAAAGTCTGTCAAACACTTGAGAGTTCAAATGAATGTTAATTTGGAATTGTCCCACAGTGTTAGTATTTTGTTGCTAGCTGTCCCCCATCACACACACACAAATGATCTGACTACAATTAATTCCTGCTGTCAGGATCACTAGAAAACAAAGACTTTATATTACCACCTGTTTCCACACTAACAATGCCAACCAAATAGTGATAAATACTGCAAACTAAATTCAATTCACCATTCACGTTTCACATCGATCACAGACAGAAAAATCCAACCAAACTTCCTCATGTAGTGTGAGTGTAGCCGACACTGAAGTCCTGATCTGTATTTTGAGGTTGTACTGCCCTCTGGCCAAGCTTTAATATTTTGTAGACTTGTCTTGAAAGCGTCTCGCTGAAGAAAGTAAGGGTTTTTTTCTACCTTGAAGGACTATGTTCCACTTCAACACCATATAACAAAGCACAAACACTGTATTCAATACGTCTTTGAGGATCATTCCAGCAGCTTCAAGTGTTATTTATGAATGTTGACTAAAACAGGGTTTTTACAGCACTTTCGCTCATTTTCAAGGCGTTAAGAGGTGTGGAAGAGGCTGGTTAAACACAACATTAGCTGGAAACCACCTAAATGATTGAGAGTCATCGTCTGAAACCTGCTTTTACCTCAGCAACTGTTGCATCATCTCTATTTGAACTTTCAGGAGACTTTGGAAATATGGATCGAGTGTTAAATCCAAGCGAAGGTTTATTTAAAAAAAAAAAAAAAAAAAAAACATGCCAGGACTTTCCTGCATTGGCGAAATCAACAGAAGTCAGCAAACGTCTGCAGGGCCAATCAAAAGATGTTTTAAATTGCAAATCTCGAGCTGAAAAAAGGAGGCGGGGGGAGCAGATGGAAACTCACAAACTGATATTCTGACAGTGTTGGAGAGCAGTCGGTGGGGAGCAGCTGGGGTTTGGACGGCGTATGAATAAATGATGAGATGTTTTGGAAAGCAAGTGTCCCAATAAAACCTCTAAAAAGATGTGTGGAGTCACAGCGCTGCTCTGTAAAGATCCTATTGTTCATGTGTAAATCTACCCAGGCAAAATAATAAATTAGACTTGCGAGTTTATTAGTTCATCACACTGAATAGCCATCAGCTTTTGTTAAAGGGACAGTTGAAACCAAAATGACAAATTTACTTAACCCCATACCATTATAAACCCTTACATGAAGAAAAAAGTTCACAGGTTTAGGAAGTTTTCTTTTTTTCTATAAGCTGTCACATTCTATCTGCTTTCCTAATTATACAAGATATGCGAGCTAATTTATTGCATCAAAATGTAGTTGCACACCAAAAGTGTTTGAAAAGTTCCTTCAATCAAGAGTGACAGATCAGAGATTGTGTGAAGTGCTCCTCAGAGTCTGTAACACATCACATATACTATCTGTAGACACTATATATACACACACTTATAAATATGGTAAATATGTATATATGACTAGTGTTTACATTGTATGGACAATTTCTGCAGCGTGTTTAAATACTTTAAAAAAATCTCTCTCTCTCTCTCTCTCTCTCTATATATATATATAAATAAATAAATTATAAATTAATGCATTTAGCAGACGCTTTTATCCAAAGCGACTTACAGTGCATTCAGGCTATCAATTTTTACATATCATGTGTTCCCGAGGAATCGAACCCCCAACCTATATATATATATATATATATATATATATATATATATATATATATATATATATATATATATATATATATATATATATATATATATATATATATAGAACATTTTTGTAGCACAATATGTTGAAAATCTTTATAACACACCTAAAAAAAAATCATATATTTATTATATATAATTAAAAAAAAAAAAAAAAAAAAATAATATATATATATATACACACACACACACACACACACACACACACATATCAGATCACACATAATATATGAGACCTACAGTATGTATACAGTAAATCAGTATGTTTTAATAACCACAAAAAACGCCATCTTTTAAAGTTGTAGGAACCATGGGTGACAAATCTCCCAAATATGCAACACTGCTACTTCTACAGAAATTTTGGGACATTGACAGCTCCTTCAAATGGAACTTCCTTCAAAAATCCTCCTCCTGGGTTCCACAGAAGAAAATAAAGACATTTGTGTTTGGAGCGACATGAGGTCCAGTAAATGATGAAAATTCGTTTTTGGGCGAAGCGCTCCTGTAAGCTTTGTGCTTCATACAATTCTCTTCAGTAGGAAAATATGCCTTGCACGGCTGCCTGGCTGATCTGGAGGTGTTGGAAACGTCCTGCGAGCTGCTCGTAGCTTTGGAGATTAAGTGTGAAGGCAGGACAGAAGATCCCTCCGCAGAAGAGCACACTGGCCCTAAGCCTGTGACTTTTAGTGCTGCTGCTTCAGTAAATATGAGGCGCTAGGAGAGAGCCGTGAGCTGACTCCAGACTCCAGCGGCAGGGCCGGGAGAGTTTGGTGAGCTGTCCGACCCAATCAAAGTCAAAAGAGAAGGGATAAAGCAAGCCCAGCCACCTTCTGCGGAGGTGACCTGGATGATTGAAAGCCTTTACATATAGGATGCAGGATGTATAATGTATAATAAATGAGCGTAGCGGCTGTTCAAGGTGTGTGGAGACCGCTTTAAGAAGACATGAGCATGATGAAGAAGATGATGACGATTTTGTGTGAATCTCATGGCTCAGGGGTCGGGTTTAATGAGACATAGAAGCTAACAAGGTTAAAAACTGAAATGCTAAGTGTTCATGTCTCTCAGAAGGGTGTTGAATATTAAATCCACTGCTACTAAATAGATGCATGCACCTAATTTAATTATTAAAGCAACACATTCAATAAGCGTTGTTATCAAATGCTTCAGTTAATAGTCGGTATCTAGTGAAATATTTTAAGTACATGCCACACACACACTAAGTGTGTTGTACTGTATGCATACAGATAATTACACATACTTCATACAAACAGCTTTAAAAGTGAAGTGTCATGTTTAGTGCATTAAAAAACAACACAAATGTGAAACGGTTATAATTACACCTAACAATTCAGAGTAACCATGGCTGTACAGAGAAATACAAAGCAGTCCATATGATTCATGCACAGTATGTAAAGTCATCAGAACACATACTATGCCTTTGTCTACGGAAAAGACTAAATGTATTTTCCAAAAATAGGAAAACTTATGCAACATGTGCAATGCAATACATGCTTTTCAGAATCATCAGACCTGTTAAGAAGGGGAGCAAAATGCTGATGAAAAATTAAAAATTTCAGCATTAAAATAGGTTGGCTTTCAGTTGATATATAAAACTCAAAAAATGACCATTATCACTGGTTTTGTGGTCCAGGGTCATATATAAATAAATGTAAAATTAAAATTGTATATAAAAAAAATAAACATAAGTAAACTCACAAAGAAGAAATCTGAGAAGGATTTTCAGAATTCTAAAATATAGCATAAAATTTAAATTGAGAGATGCCAAGTTTTTGAATAGTAGCCCACATATAAACACAATGAGAAAAACACCCTAAAATGTTGCTTACATTAAAATGGCAGAGATGAAATAAAAATAAATAAATAATAATATGCAATTTGCAGTGTCAGTAATCTGCAGTCTTGCTGGAGGCTGATGCTACATTTTAATGGTTTGCTCGACCCAAAATGTCAACATGTTCTGGCTGGACCAACGGCATGAGTTTCCCAGCCTGTCTCCAGCTCTAAAAGGCTTGAACTGCAGCAGTCTCTTGCAGCTGTGTGCTCTACAGGCCATGTTTTGCATCATGTTTGTGTGCGTTTTGCAGTCGCTCAGCATGTGTTGCACGTAGACAGGCCCATCGCTCAAGCGGGTCCCTGAGGCCGTCTGTAGCTCAGTGTGATGACAGAACCGCACGTCACTGCTGCTCATCTGCACGGCTGACCCGAGGTGAACAACAGTGTTGCCAAGTATAAAGCGTTTCCTCCAAAACAACACCTTTATTCTCGGCCAAGGTGCTTTGACAAGACTTCCCGATCTTTTTCCAACTAACCTTAACCCCGCCACCCTCCAGCAACTGCTTACCGTTGTGTTGTTTACTGTTCTGGGAGAATATCGACCAGAGTTTTGGTCTGAAAATTTCTCTGTAAACACATCACAAAAGTACATAACAGGGTCCGATATAAGCCCACGTTTAAAATGAGCTCAATACTGTCAATGAAAGTCCATGTACTAACACGTAGAAGGTCTACAAAAACAAACATCTGGAAACACAAAGAGAAACGCAGACTGAAATATCCCATGTTGAAAAACAAGAGTTTTTTTTATGTTTTAACATGATTAGTTGTTCACTGTATTAATATTATTCTAATATTATTTTTACCATTTTAAATTGTGTGTTTCCACTACAGAAAAAAAAAGGTAATTGGGACATTTTATCTCAATATTCTGGCTTTTTTCTCATTTTCTCAAAATGATTTAAACAAAAAAAAAAAAAAATCTGAATTTTGAGATTAAATTGCATGCTTATACCTTGTAAAGACACAAACTGGCAAATCTGAAGCCCACCCCAAATACAAAGTTTTTTGTTATTTATTATTCCATGCCAGAAACTTAGTAGATGAATTCCAATATATTACAGAAAGAATTACTATTTATTTGTTTAACATTATCCTTGAACCTGCTTTACAAAGTTTAACACCATTTGATGCATAATTATGAATGCATGACTATAGTGCTATCAAATGATTAATTGCAAAAAATACAAGTTTTTGTTTACATAATATCTGTGTGTGTACTGTGCATATTTATTATGTATATATAAATACACACACACACACACGTATATATTTAAGAAAAATAGCTTCTTGTTTATATATTAAATATATATTTTATAAAAAACAATAATTATATGAATATAAATATATACATGTAAATACATATAAACATTTTCTCAATATATATACTGTATGCATGTGTATTTATATAGGCCTATACATAATAAATATAAACACTACACATATATTAAGTAAACAAACTTTTATTTTAGATGCAATTAATCATGATTAATAATTCGATAGCACTACAGACTATTATGGAAAATTTTTATTTTGTTATTTATCTATTTAAGAGCATGTTTAGAGTTAAACACTTAAAATGGAAGTAATCATGGCAGCTTCTGGTGGCTGAATATTCAACAGCAGAATGTATGCAGACATACTTTAATACTAACAGAGCGGAGACAAGTTTATGATTGGAATTTCAAGGCAATGGTTTAGCACATCTGTTCACCTCCATGAAAACAAGGCGTTACGTCATCTTTCTTCTTGGTAAAAAACATTGTGCACTCTATCTGCATTACACCATGATAACAGGTGCAAGATTGGATGTAACCTTAGACAAGGTTACTGATCAGTTTAACCATACTATTATAATGTGCACACACACAACATTTAGGTCTTGTGATGGTAACAGAAAAAAAATACTTTTAATTCAAAGTTTTTCAACTTCTAGTCAAGACATAAGTCATAAGGATTTTTTTTAAATTAATTAATTTTTTAATAGAATGTGCTGAATTTTCAATACAAGTGTATTTGGACTTCTTTCAAGTATAAACAAATTAAAAACAAGTGGAAACAATCTGTTTTTATAGATTGCATCTTGAATATAAGTGTATGTTGTCTTTGCACTTGTCTTCAAATATTGTAAGCCAATTAAAGTAATTAAAACTAATCAAAATAATTTCTGCATTAATCAACATAATGGCACAAATGATGACCTTAGCTTGCATTGATCCAGTGTTATTTTAGTATTATTTATAGGCTTATTTTTATCCATCAATCCATCTATCCAATATTACTTTAAAGGATTTAATTTTTTTTGTTTGTTTATTTGGCAATGCAATATTTAAAATTTTTATATTTCTACATTTTATTTCAATTAACAAAGTTAATAATAACAATTATAGCCTTGATCCTAAAGCATTTCTCTATCTTCAGGGCCAAGTGAACAATTTGTCCTGAAATTGAATTTAAGCAAAGGCTCTGCAGAGCAACTGGACATATTTATATTCCTTATAGTCATTTCTATGACTTTTCCAGGCCTGGAAATCACATTTTTAAAATTCCTTGATGTGTGACAGACTTGCATGCTAATCTGAGATAGGTCACTGGACACTGGCAGTCTTCAGCTGCACTGAAACCAAGAGCAATGGAGGAGAAACTTAGAGCGAGATGAGCCCTCGGGCACAAATGCCTTGCGGCAGATTTCACCGCCGACTGACGGGAGGCGTGCCTGAGGGTCCGTCCCGCCACAAATCACTCACTGGCTACAATCCATCTATTCCGGGCCCGAGAAATGGCTTTCTAATGACTTCACATTACGGCCTATTAGGACTCTACATTGATGTTTCTCTGCAGGATCACTCTGAGCAATTTGCTCTCTGTGTTTGTTCTCAGAATTTTAATGGCCGGCATTTTCATGTACAGTACGCAATGCAGATTTCTTTAGCTAGCTTTTTCTAGCTGTTGAGTTGAGAAAAACAGGTCTAAATGAGATTGATTCTAGATATTTATGCTTATATCCATCAAGGACTAATGTTATAATTAGGAAAAAAATTAATAAAATCAACTATTCCAAGCAATCGTGTTTTAGCGCTAATAAACGCCGGAGGAAGGAAAGTTTCCTCTTAGTGATTTGTAAATGGATTTGAGCATGTGGTAGCATAAATAATGGCTGAAAGGAAAGCGCAGAATGCAACAGACAGAAATGACGCTTAACGCAAAGCCAAGAGTGAATCAATGCTGAATACTGCGGAAGGCTTCCAGTGATGGAAAGACCTGTGAAATACACAAAGGTATTAAAATGACACAGTAGCATAATTTAATAGGGGAGAACGGTTGGTAATGATTCTACATATTTCACATTGCATGTGTCGCAATAGTTATAAACAACTAAATGTACAATAAAAGGGACCCTGGCGTGACTGCTAAGAAGGGGGTTAGGGGTCCTTGATAAATTTGAGACAAAAAAAGAAATATATTCTTTAGGGGATGCACTGATTTATTCCATTGATAGTCCTAATTTTTAAAAGTGAGAAATACAAATCTCCAAATGATTTTGCCTAAATAGATAAATAAATAAAGTTGCTGTTGTTGTAATAAAAATAATATTATGTATGTAATGAAAATGTAATTATTGGACATTTCAAATCACAGCATTGATTTTAAAATAAATGGATAAGTAAATGTTATTAATTCCATTGCTGTTGTAATAATAAATACTGCAAAGAAAAATATTAAATAATTTAATTATTTAAAAATATTTATTAATAATAATAATTATTATTATTATTATTATTATTAATCACTTTGTACAATAACAAATATGCACTAACTAGAAGAAATTGAACCCTTAAAAACAACCGTAACTCTGCAAATGAAACAAACCAGTCTTAAATGAAAAATCAATCAAAGGATAATAAAACAAATATTAAAAATGAACATGCTAAAATATATAATGCTAAAATTAAATACAAAAGGCAATTATAAATTTATTTGGTGTTTTGATAATTTATTATTTTAGTGATTTTAATGGTTTTTAATAACAATGATGAAGTATTTACATATTTATTTTATATTAATTGAAATATATTGACATGATTTTTGCTATCCACAGTGTGTTCTTGGCGGGAAAAAAATACAAAAAGGTTTGGAAAGTGTCAAAAATAGCAAAAAAAAAAAAAAAAAAGGGTTAAAATAGCTAAAATCAACGAAATTGTTATAGTACCTAAGGTACACTTACTGATAAATCTGAACCTAAAATCCTGATATTAATAACATTCACGTCCATTTCATTTGTCGCCTACCTGAGCACGGATACCATGTGCTCAATCCTGGTCATCACCAGTTTAGATCGTCTCACTAATCGAAGGATACGGGAAGTCAACGAGCGTTCCTTCAAGAGGGCGCTCAGAGAGAGGCACTGTCAAATATTCATGAATCTCCTCTCTCTCTCACCCTCCTCTGACGTGTGAGAAAAGGTTGCGGTTAACCCTTACTCTCAGATGCTTTCCTTCAGAAACAATGGCCCATATACAATCCAAAAAACCTTGGCAACTACAGAGCAACATCTGTTTGTTTGTGGCACTCAATGCCTCGGCAAGCCACCAAAAAGTCTCAGTATCACAACTGGAGAAAAAGAAAGGCCTTCGAACTCTGTACCTTGGCAGGTGGGAAACGTTCCGCTCCAGGTGGCGTTGTGGGTGCAGGTACGGATAACGAAGCTCCCGTTCTCCATCAGGAAGCCGGGCTGGCAGGAATACGTCACGTTCTGGCCGATGGTGAAGTCCTCGCCGCTCCTCAGGCCGCTGGCAGGTATGCCCGGATCCCCACAGCTGATCACTATCAGAGCAGAAGAACCACAGCGTTTGGAAGAAAGCGCGTTATGGAAATATATGTCTTGAAACAGAGACACCATTATTTGTGTGAGCGTATATGAAGGGTCATTAAACTGTTTATGGATTCAAGACGGTCTCCCAGGGAACTAAAACTAAACAAACAATTATTCTGGATGCTTCTGCTACAGTTCTGCCTGTCACACTGAGAGTATAATGGTCAAGCCTCGGGTTAGACACTACAGCTGAGAAATGGCACATTTTGTCGTCGTGCAGAACAACATCTTCAGTTCAACAAGAATTAGACTGTCAAAGCTTTATATTCGCAGCATCAAGCCCCTTATTGCATTCATAATAATACTATCATTGCAATAATATTCACTAGTAAACAATCATTTTATATGTTACATTCATTAGAGGTGTTTGCAAGAACGTTTGATTATTACTAATACTTTTACTAAAGATTAAACCTCAGCATGGAACTCGCCTTCATGATTTGGGGTCAGAAAGATTTTTTTTTTTAAAGAAATTAATACCTATATGCACTAAGGATGCATTAAATTGATCAGAAAGGACAGTATGAGAAATACAATTAATTTCCATTTTAATGTGTCAGTAAATATAAATAAGAAATTGTTTCTGAAGGATCATGTGTGATCACTGAAGACTGCTGCAAATTCAACTTTGCATTAAAGAGGAAATCGCATTTTGAAATATATTCAAATAGGTATCTTGAATTGCAACAATTTCTCACGATATTCCTGTTTCCGATCAAATATGCAGCTTTTGTGAGCATAAGGGACTTTTTAAAATCCATTTTAAAATATACCGACCCCACACATTTGAACAATAGTGCATCCATATCATTTACAATGCTCATACTAGTCAGATTACTGATTTCATGATTACATTTTCACACAACGGCAGTAGATTATTTATGAATCATTCATTTTATATGATTTAAACAATGATTAGTGCTTTCAAAAATGAATGCATTTTTATGATTTAATTAATTGGCAAATTGCAAACCCCCTGCAGTCCCTTCACAAACCGCTCAGGAAACTGAAAAAGTATAGTCTATTTCATAATGTAACGACAACGTAATATATAATACATTGCACATTGTTGGTAGCAGAATAAATAAATATTCTTTGTATTTGTTTTATGTTACAAGATTATTCTATTCAAATCAACGTGACCTATCAAGTTAGGTCAAAAGTAATCTAAAAGTAATCAGAATAAAATATGTAACGTAATGGATTAGATTTCCATCATGTCATTTGAAATCAGTAATGGGCTACAATTTGTAAGTTGGGGCGGGACTTCCTGTTTGACTAATCAATGCCAGACGGGGGGATTGTTTAATTACATTCATCATTTGTGCCATTCTGAAGTGACTTCACCTTTAACATCCACAGTTTCTCTTGTCACATCAACAAAGAGCATCTCATCAGAGCATTGAGTAATGTCATGTGAAATTCACCGCAGTCCTGCAGCACTCCCCCGCTCATTATTCTCCCACTACCCCGACATCAATCTCGCATTATACGTCAGCTTGAGATTGATTCTGCCTGTCATCTCATCCTACTATTACTTAGACAGCGGCAGTAATAAATCTGGCTCCATTAATGAGATTGCTCACGAGGTGAACAGGGTCCACATCTGAGCAACAACAACCGCATGATAAGATGGTTGGGCTAATTACAAATGGGCATCTAGTTATTACGGAAAGTCTTTCTTTTTGTTCCAATGCCAACATTTATAGAAAAACGCAGTTGGGGGGAAAAACAAAACGGATGACGTAAAGCTCGAACACTGCCAACATGTTAGAGTTTTTCCAGGATGTAAGACAACAGTTTGGGTACGTACGGGTGCAGTTGGGCTCGCTGCCAGACCAGGTACCGTTCGCCAGGCACTGACGGGAGGGAGAACCTGAGAGCCGGTATCCATCCACGCAAGAGTAGACGATGGAGTGAGAGAAGGTGGTGCCATGAACACGCAAAATGTGCCCATTAGCCGGAGTCCCAGGATTCCCGCACTGAACAGCTATTGCAGGAAAAAGAATCCCATTAGTAGAGAAGCCCACCTCCAGATCGGTCATTGCCTTCATGCAGGAATTTATGAACATGATAGCCTTTAAAAAATGAATATGCTTGCGATTATAGGAGATATGTTAATGAAAAATACTAAAATATGGTCATGCAGAATAAGCCATTAATATGTGCTTTATAAGCACTAATAAACAGCCAATATATGCTAGTAATATGCATGCTAATAAGCAACTAGTTAGCAGTCAACTAAAGTGTTACCAAATCTAATTCAAAGTAGTAGTACTTTATTAAGCACAACTTGATTTTTCTGAATTCATTTGGATTGATTTGGAAAAGCCTGATATGTTTTACTGGGATGTTTTTGCAAAGGTATTAGACTTCTTTCAGATTTCCCCCCTCACGCACGGGTTAAACTGCAAGAGATGTTGGTGTTTGTTCGGCCTGGAAAATCACAGGGGGGCATGATGGGATTTAATGCAAGACAAGCTGTTAGACCAGAGCCGCGTAGCAAAAACAGTCAAGCTTGAGAAATTTCCGCCTCCTGGGACCTGCGCGCTAACAATCTGTAAATCTGTTTTATGGCCCAGCATGGCGCTGGACCGCAATAACCTGTCACCCTCGAGATGACACGGACAATGCGTCAGACTAAAAGAGCTGCAAAAGCAGCAGAAATAACACTTTCCTCAAAAGCCTCCGGTGCAAGCTTAACTTTTGCGTGAATTACAGAACGCATGAATGCCGCGATGCCGGCTCAAATGTTCAATGAGAGAAAAGACTTCTGGTTTGATGCATATCAGTGTCCCAGTGTACCCGCTCCTCACTGTGCGCATGCATTATTCATGCCTCCTAAAGGAGTTACTTACGTTTGCAGGTGGGCTGACGGCCCGACCAAGTGCCGTTGGGGAAGCAGATGCGTTCTGCCGAGCCGTAGAGCGTGTGACCCGTGTTGCATGTGAAGCGCACTTTAGCGTGCTGCTGAAAGCTGCCCTCCTCTCGGGTGGCATGGGCCGGCGTGCCCGGATCCCCACAGGCACCCCTTTTATCACCTGCGGAGACAAGTGCACATATATTCTAGATGCTGTGTTATAAATACTATTCTGTATACTTCATTCTCATTTTTCCAGCTGAGCGAGCACATGTAGTTTTCCACTTGGATAGAAACAACAGCAAGTTTATTCTCAAAAAAAAAGAAGAAGAAAAAAAAAGAAAAGTTGACAGGTAGTTGCTGGAAGTATGTGCAACCCATGGGAGACTGAAACTGCAGACTTGGTCAATATGTAAGACATAACACACAGTTAGTCAGCCATTATTACAACATAAACTCAAAGCCGAGGGGTCTTGTATTACCCAGATGGGGTTCATTTCACCATAACAGCCAGCTGACTATACACTATCTCGCTTATTAGATAGTGACACTTGCTAAATAAATAAGAAGATATGAAATATTGATTAGAGTTTTTTTCTAGTTTCATGAAACTTACTGTTTTTTCTTTACATTTATTTATTTGCCAATGGATTAAAAAAAATATCAATTGATAATATTTTTCTGATAAGTCTTAATATATTACAAAATGTTGCATTTTTGTACATTTATCTTGTTTTAGGGATGTTCAGATAAAGTATTTTGGAGTTTGGATAGGGCAAAAATATAATTATTATACTGTTTTTTTTTAAGGAAATTATTTTATTCAGCAAGGACACATTCAACTGATCAAAAGTGACAGTAAATACTTTTATATCAATACAAAAGCTTCCAATAAATGCTGAAAAAAATAAAGAAATGAAGCAGCACTACTGTTTTCAACATTGATCATAATAATTCAGCATATTAGAATGATTTCTGAAGTTTTATGTGACACTGAAGACTGGAGTAATGATGCTGAAAATTCTTAAAACTTAAATCTATAAATATTATAATATACCTTTTTGAAAAATTTTTTTAAAAAGTAAACAGTTATGAAAGTATTTTTTTTAATCATTATTATTTCACAATTTTACAGTTTGACTTTATTTTTGATCTGATAAATGTAGGCAAAAGTTACATTTTTTAAATGAAAAAACAAAACAACAGTATTTTTTATCTTTTGTCCACTGAAAATATCTTAACATAAATGGGCATGTTTTTGTGACATATCAGGACACAACTCTGAATAATGAGATGGGTATGACACAGGTATTACAAGGAGAGGGTGACTTATGAGGACATAACCCTTGTCCCCATTTTTCAAAATGAGTTTTTTGAGAAAGTAAAAACGCACTAAGTTTCCTGTGAGGGTTAGGGTTAGGTGTAGGGTTGGTGAAGGGCCATAGAATATACAGTTTGTACAGTATAAAAACCATTACACCTATGGGATGAACCCACTTTTCACAAAAACAAACATGTGTGTGTGTGTGTGTGTGTGTGTATATATAGATAGACAGATAGACACAGACAGACAGACAGACAGATAGACAGACAGAAAGACATGCGTGTGTGTTTGTATGGTTTTTGTGTTCTCATAGATTTCAGATGCTTTCAGTGGGGTTACCTGGAAATAAAGGTTTCAGGTCATGTGACTAGTCACACCAGCAATGTCAAAACATCCCCATGAAATCTAGACAGTCATTTGTAGTGTAAAATACACCAACAACCCTTTTCTCATCCTTCGAAACTCAAACTCTAAACTCAAATTTGATCATAGATGTGAGCACTAGGATTAAATGGATTAGTGAAAGACAACTTGACAGCAAAACAGACCTGCTCAGTGATTTATTGGAGACATTATAAATGTAAGCGGGACCAGCGCTGCCCTCGGATCAGTTGAGAGCTTCATTTGGTCACAGAGGAGTTTTTCAGCGAGCAGAACTGCCACAGATCGGATAAAGAGCAGTTACGGATCTCAGAGGAACACTTCCCCTGTTCTCTGAGCTGTCACTCACCATGCTGTTTCACAAGATTTGAGAAGAGGACTTTTTGTGCATGAAAATACTATTTGATTGAGCTTACACAATCTTTTTGCTCACCTGCCTTGTACGATTAGGTAGAGAAATGAACTATGACAGCCAATAGAAAAGCAAAAACAATGTCAACAGCTTTTTATTACTGGAAAATCTTCCACTTTCTCTTGCATTTCACCTCTGCCCCAGCTTGTGTTCTAGCTTTCTAATAAACCTGTACACTATAAATATTGCTGGCTCTGTGATGAATTGCTTATGTTCCTCTATTGTAAGTCACTTTGGATAAAAGCGTTCACTGAATACATAACTAATGAATAGCTCAGCAAAAAAAAACTGCGCTCTCACGTCTTTCCTAACTCACATGGCTTAATTTCTTCCATGAAACAGAAAAGAAGATGTTTTGAAGAATGTTCACACTGCTCCATTTATTCATAAATGTGAATAGATTTTGTTCAGCGTAAAAAAAAAGTCTTCGATTTCATGTCTTCTGAAGATATTTGTGTGACAAACAGAGTAAAATTTAGCTCTGAAATCTAATTTCTGTACATTCAAATCTTTTAGTAAAGTAAATTTATCTTGTTTTAGGACATAACATTGATGTGAAGTGATGGTGAAGATTTGTATACTGATATTCCACAAAATATTATACAGAACAACTGTTTTCAACATCGATAATACGTGATTATTAATGTTTCCTGAGCACCAAATCTGAAGGATTTCTGAAGGATCATGTGACACTGAAGACTGGAGTAATGAAGCTGAAAATTCAGCTTTGATCACAGGAATAAATTACATTTTAACCTCTTAAGAACCAAGAAAAAGTTGAAGGAATTTTTTTTTCCATCTCTTTAGAGCTTTGTTTAGAGCATTAAAAATAATGTAAAAAAATAAATAAATAAATAAAAAAAAAATCATGAGTTATGCTATGTCCTTGGTAGAGGACATCAGGACTCAATTTCTTTGGAAAAAAATAAATGAAAAATTACACACACACACACATATATATATATAAAGACATGAATGAAAAGGCATGGAAATACAGATTTTTTTAAATCACCAATACATTTTTAGTTTTCAATTTTTTTTACTAAACTTTGTATAAAGGTGATTCTCAACTATGCTATGACAGAATGATTCAATATACCATTTTTCTTTCTGCAAAATGTGTGTAAAATGGCTATAAACAGGTTTTCTCATTATATACAATGTATCTATAAACTAAATGTAGTTTGCATATTAATGTGTTTTTGGAGCAACTTGTAAAGAAAAAGGAAATGTAATAACGGGAGTAATAATTGTCAAGATTTTCATAATAATATATAATATTTCATAGAATTTTGAATTATAATTTCTTTGCTTGTTCATTTATGTCTACCCAAAATGCATAATAAGCATGCTTTTCATCCCCACATGTATGAGGTCAAAATCCTGTTTCGTTAACAGAAAGTCATATTTTGATTTGAAACCCCATAACATTTTCCTGAGACGTTGATTTATGACACACAATGAAAAATGTGACTTTTAAATGATAATTAAAAAATAACATTTTCCATAGGAGTGTTTTTTTGAAAAAAACTGTTTTGAAAACCAAGGAGAGGGAGAGGTCATCCAGACTGAAAACTGTGGCATGTACAGTCCCAGAGAAATTCACAAAATTATAATGACCTCATATGAGTCCACAGGGCCTTAAGGGAATAAAATACTACCATAGAAAACACTTCTTTAAATTTGCACAATATTACTGCTTTTAGCTTCTTTCAAAAACATTTAAAAAGCTTGTGGAATCAAACAGACAACTTGAATTATAGCATATAAACACGTATAGGCTATATATATATTATTTTCAAAAAACACAGAAATCTCATTTCTGTACATTCAAATCAATTGCACGACTTCAGAAGACTTGAAATATTTCAAGCGAGTTACACATTTAAAGGTGTTTTTTTTTGTCCTTGTTTGAGCATGACAGCCCAGTCAGTAGTTTAACATCTCTTTTGTGTTTCAAACAAAAAAGAAACTCGCATACAGGTTTAGAACAAGACAAGGGCGAGAAATCTTCCACTGATGTGTGAACTATTCCTTTAAAAGACACATGAAAACACATATTGCCATTTTGAAGTGCAAAAAACAGGCGAATTTCTCAAGAGAAACAATTAGACACATTTATACGTTGTTACTGGCGAGAAGACGAATTTTCAGGTGCGTGCGAGATGCGACACCTTTCCAAATGACTGTGTGATATCCAACAGGCTATCAATTATCATCTAGCGGCTGCCAGCAGAATCCATTAGCATAAATAATGGTAAAATATTCATTGAACAGAGCCGGACGGCACACGTCGCAGACACTCTGAGCACAGAGCCCTGTTTGAATCAGCCGATGACCCGAAAATCAAATCCTTTTTAATTACGAGTACCAGCACCCCGAGGCCAATCAGAAAGCCCAGACTCAGCAAACGGCCCACGAACCCGAGGGAACGACTAACCACTGATTAAAACCAGCCATAGGGCAAGCGTCTCAACCGGCTCTCTCTACATAAATAAACAGAAAAACAGCAGCGCTCCATGACAGCGCCGTGTTTTTCCAGTCAAATACTCTCGCTTTAGTTCATTAGAAATCTGGGGCATTCCTTTTCTACTCTGCAGCACAGAAAACGAGGGCCGGATTGTACGACACATGCAGAGAGAGAGAGCGAGCGAGAGAAAGAGACCCTATTCAAGGCCATTTGTTCAAACATCCAACCTCCATAAAAAAAAGAAGGTGTCATGATGGAGAAAGGGCAGACTTTTCTTGCTCATTAACCTCAATCGCTCCGACGTCCTGCCTTTGTTAGCGAGTTACGAACAGACAGGTCTCCGAAAAGATCGGTCCCACCTCAAGCGGTCGTGAAACAGCACAAAGCCACAGATCTCTTGACGGACAAGAGCTGTGTGTGCGCTTATGTAACCATTAGATTCTTCTACAAAGGTGAAGCTGTTGAATACTACAAACGGTTCTAGTTTCCGTTAATTGGCGCAGCAGTTAGGTGTGAATTTGCGTTAAAGGACGCCCACCAGTAGCTTAGCTGGGTATAATAAGGCTGCGAAGTTCGTTACGTAAGAAACTCTGATTCCCCTGGCAGTGCAGAACACTATTGATTTTGTTTGCAATCCATATTTTATCACACAGTAGTGGCTTTTAGTCTACTGAAACTCATTTTGGTAAAAACAACTAAAACTCCCACAAAAGAAAGCAGGCACTGCGGGGGATGTGAAGTTTTCTTATCTTGAAAAAAAAAACATGCAGCTGGAATTTATTTAAAATGAAACCATTTTATATTTTTAATGGAAATAACTTTTGTATTATTAATATTATAATTAAGACTGATAATTAAATGCACACATACAATATTATATGCCCTATTGTACTGGCGTTATGTATAAGGAAATATCTTAAACTATATAAAATTATAATTAATATAATGAAAAAATTATAATAGACACACACACACACACACACACATACATACACACATATATATATTTAAAGCTGTTATTGTAAAATGATTTTACAATAAAAAAAAATTAGGTACTACAACATTACTGTTTTTACTGTATTTTTTATCACATAAATGCAGGCTTTGTGAGCATAACATACTTAATAGTATTTTTGTCTTTGAGCATGAACAAAAAAAAATAGTATTTCTGTCGACAAATCTTTTAGCATTTCTAAAAAATTCATATATACATTTTACCAAAATTGTTTCTCAATAATATTACTTTTATGCCAAAAATATGGGAGTTTTGTTTTAGTTGCTTTAAGATGATTAAAAGACTCAAAAACACTCCCATGAAAGCAGGCGCTGCAGGGGACGAGGGGCTTTCTTATCTTAAACAAAAACATGCAGTTGAAAATGCTTTTAAAATGCAACTGGCCAACTTTCGTGAACCTACGGTGGTGTACGCCTCCTAAAATTTCCAGCAATCGAGATGCTAGATTCCTGACGAATGTTCCAGAAATCCAGAACACAGTCTCAACATCAAACCTCCTGAGAAGCACTGAGCATGTTCACACGGAATAAAGAAGTAATGCTAGAAAGACTCAGAGAGCCCTGAGGAAAGTGTTATTTCTCAGAGGCTGCTCTTTCAAAGCTCAGGAGGATTCGAGATATGCTTCATTTAGGTATCTACTTTGTCTCTGATGTTTCTCCTAAAATCTCTACATGCTGTACAGTATGATTAAAATGACTGCAATTAGCAGAGATCAGATGAATTCCAAATTATAATAAAAATGCTATAAATAATATTCACTATGTTGACTATATACAACATGGGCTCATTTGATGACAGCATACAGCAGCATAACTACTGTTTAAAACATATATCATATTATAATACACTCGCTTTCACATACTGCTACAAAAACAAAGCAGTATTGAGTATACCATGCAGTATTCAGTAGTGTGCTAGTACTTTATTCTGAACAGTCAAAGCAACAAAAAGCAGACAGAGGAGGAAGGATTGAGAAAAAGAGGCGAACGAATGAAAGAAAGAGGAAACTCCCAGCTCCTGCTGTTTTTGGGTCAGTGCATGCAGTACATGCAGCGCTGCATACAGATGCACACAGAGACGATTGTGTGATTCTTACAGGCTTTTTAAGAGTGTAAATACAGCATTTTTCATGTTCTGTGAATTGCATGTACATTCTATGATTTACATTTCTTAAAGATGTCTCCTGTACTTACTGAGGTTGCATTTATTTAATAACAAATGTAGTAAAAATTGTATGTTGTGAAATCCTATTACAATTTAAAATAGCTTTTTATTTGAATAAATGTCTTCGGATCACAGGATCCTTCAGAAATCATTCTATTATGATGATTTTCTGCTCAAGAAACATTTGTTATTATTATTCATGCTTAAAACGGTTTTCTGCTGAATATTTTTGTGGGAACCGTAATACTTTTTTTTTTTCTTAATGTATTCTTTGGTGAACAGAAGGTTCAAAAGAACAGCATTTATTTGAAATGGAAATCTTTTGTGACATTATAAAAGTATTTTCTCTCACCTTTGATCAATTGAATACATATTGTGTATAATTTAAGCTTCAAAAGGGATTTTAAAAAGCCCCCCAAAAGTAGTCAATTTTAATGCATTCATTATATGAATCTGAAGTCATACAACAGCTTTATTTAAGAACAGACTACAATTTTAATGTTATTCACTGATTATTTTCCCTCTGCATTGCTTGAATCTCATTTGTGCATATTTAATCTTTTCAGGTGAAAATGCACTCTATGAAATCAGAAGACCTGAAATACTGGACTGCTTTTATAGTTTTAACTTTTTATTGAACTGTACAGAAAAAGTCTAATATTTGGCACAATTGAGCATAAGTAATAATGAATGCTCCATTTGTGCGTGAACTATTTCCTTAAAGAATAAAAATGTGTGCATGTTAGCTGAAATCAAACAGACAGCTTGTCAGTAAGAAGAAACAGTGTAGCGTGTCACGCAGAGACACAAGTCATTATTCAGCTGAACTTAATTAACTCATGTTAGACTGACACATAATGACAGGAAATAAGAACCAAGACAAAGATGAGCTTCACTCAACAATGTGCTCATTCAAATGTATGATTTCTCTTTCAAAGACGAGTCGGGGCCTGAACAAGCAGATACAAAGAACTTGCGCGTTATCTGAATAAAGCAATAAGCCACGAGGGACCGTACGTTACTGCAATTTTACCACGGGAAAGGGAGAAGCTTTTATGAAACAGAGATAGCTATTATTAGTTATTAATTTTTTTTTATTTTTGGGCTGTTTTTAAGCACAACGTGAAACAGAGCATCTAAAACCTTTGTAACTGTGCTAAAATTACCACAATGCATGACCTTTCATGGTTTATTGCATCTTTATATTTATTTTAGTTATTTCAAAACGCCTCACAGCCTACAGAAAGGCAGCAAAAGAAACAGACAACAAACATCACACGCCAAGCTAGTAAATATGACAAACAACAGGATAAAATGACAATTTCAAATCATTTTTGAAATTGCTTTTTATATCTACAGAAAGCAGACTCTCCGTATCTCGCTTCTACAAACACAGATTCCTGTTGTCAGCGCTGCCTCGCTACTTAATCAATAAATTCTTCAAGAATAGCAACACTACCACTGTGTGCCACTGAGAAATGCTGCTTTTTGTAGTGAAGCTACTGCACAACACTACTGAGAGCCGCAGTAAACACACACACACACACACACACACACACACATGTTTGTTTTTGTGAAAAGTGGGTTCATCCCATAGGCGTAATGGTTTTTATACTGTACAAACTGTATATTATATCGTCCTTCACCAACCCTACACCTAACCCTAACCCTCACAGGAAACTTTGTGCATTTTTACTTTCTCAAAAAAATTGTTTTGAAAAATGGGGACATGGGTTATGTCCTCATAAGTCACCCTCTCCTTGTAATACCTGTGTCATACCCATCTCATTATACAGAGTTGTATAAAGAGCACACACACACACACACACACTCCAATGTGTGTATAATCCAATAATCGGGAGTCAATTATTAAAAAAATGAGTCGTCAATAGTAATAATAATAATAATAATAATAATAATAATAATAATAATAATAATACAACAGCAACACAAACAAAATAATAATAATCTAAATAATGATAATTTAATTATTATAATTATATAAAAATAACTATAATTAATATTTAAAAATTATATGAAAAATTATATGAAAAATTATATATATATATATATATATATATATATATATATAATGCAAACTAAAATAAAATAAGCAATAATAACAATAAAAAATAATTACAGAAAATCTATTATTGTTATTATTATTATTATTACAACTATGATTATAATTATTATATTAACAACAATACAAACAAAAACAATGGCAATGATAAAAATGAAAACATCAATACACAAAAAAATATTATTAATAATAAAAATAATTATCCTTATAATTAAAAATGTTATTAAAAATATTGTATTATATTTAAGATGTAATCCATGTTATTATTATTATTATTATTATTATTATTAATAATGTAAAAATGTAAACAACAACAACTGCAATAAACACTTATATTTATAATTTTTGAATATTAAGTGAATAATAATAATAATAATAATAATAATACATTGGTTATGTGTTTGTTTATTATGGATGGATGGATAGATTACAGACAGATAGACAGACACACTGATAAAATAATTCTGCCATTTCTTATAGTTGGTTTCACTGCACTCACCTGAGCAGTGAGGCTGGGAGCCGCTCCATTGGCCGTTCAGCTGACAGGTGCGGGAGGATTCACCAATCAAAGCTCGGTCTTCCAAACACCTGTAGTGAACCGTAGAGCCGAAGGTGAATTTATCCCCCGTCACCACCGCATGAGGAGGAGCTCCAGGGTGACCACAGTCCACCTCTGCAGGAGAACAACAGCAGCCAACGGTCAGCAGAAGCTTTTGCTTTTCTTTAAGCTTAGCTATTTAGGAAAACATGAGAAGAATGCTGAAATTACAGTAGATTTAATAATATAACATTATATGATAAACATGATTGAATGACAATGAAAGCTGACTGATTTGACTCTGTAGATGATTGGCGTTTGCAAATCTGCTGAAATGTGCAGCTCTCTCGGTGAAGGTCTGCAGGGACAGATTCTGTGTGGGTCTGGCTCTGACCCTCTCAGAGGATGTCACGAAAAACAAGTGCTGCGTGGGTGAATTTGAGCAAAGTGGAAGAGGACATTGTACAATGCAATATTTGCAAGATTACAAAGAACGTATCTCTAAACTTAGCCCCTTCAAAACACTGCTTCTGAATAACTTCACCACCTTTAACAATAAACTGTCTGCAACAACCAGACAATTACTGGACTCACCTCCTGTGAGCAACACTCAAACTATCAGGCATACTCCTATTTTTTGCACAACAAAAACTTAGTCAGCCTGTTAATCTGTCTGCCTGTCATACTTCGGACACACTTTTATATATATATATATATATAAAATTGTATGTATCATAATAGAATTTATATATTATGTACATTTTAAAAAAAAATCTTTATATTCTTCAATATATAAAATTTTTATATAAATACCATATTTTCGGACTATAAGTCACACTTTTTTTCATAGTTTGGCTGGTCCTGCGACTTATAGTCAGGTGAAACTTATCAAAATTAATTTGACATGAACCAAGAGAAAACATTACCGTTTTCAGCCGCGAGAGGGCGCTCAGTGCTGCTCAGTGCTCCTGTAGTCTAAACTTAAAAAAGCGCCCTCTGGCGGCTGGAGACGCTAATGTCTAAATGCGATTTATAGTCCAGTGCGGCTTATATATGTTTTTTTCCTCGTCATGACGTATTTTTGGACTAATACGACTTATACTCAGGTGCAACTTATAGTCCGAAAAATATAGTATATTTTAGATATACTTAACACATTAATATAAGTATTTATATAAATATAAAATATATAAATATGAATGTTATCTTGTTAAATGTTATGTTGTTACATATACTTACATAAATATTAATGTAAAATGAATATAAATATTAATTAATATTACATCATTTTATATAAAGTATATTTTCTCATATATAAATGTTATATATCTGTGTATATTTTTTATTTTTTCCTAATAAGAGGAACATTTTATTTTATTTTATTTTTTTTAAACAGCCATTCTAACCATAAATCAAAGTCTTGTTTTCTCTTCTAAATAAATCTCTTCCAGGAGGGAAATATTTGCAAAAATAACCATTTAAATGTTTGTCCTTTTATCACATGGCTTCAGAAGACCTAAATAAATCACATTAGTCGAATGGAATGCATTTTGAACTCTTTTGTGATGGTTTTGGTCATTTCTGGAGCTTACCAGACATGGCCCTTGCATGTAAAGAGCACAATAATGGCAATTAAAATTTCAGAGTGAAATTTTATCACTGTTTCATTCCGTCTAACTGTTGAGAAAAAGCCAGCAGTAGTTGATTTGTGCAGCGTGCAGTCGTTCACATCCCAGTGCATTAATTCATCTCTCGTGCGCTGCTGAAGAAACACACATAAGCTCTTCAATTCAATTTAGCTAAGCTTCTTTTCAGGCCTGTTTTTGATGTTTGCTTTCTTTTGAATTGGAAATGCACCTGAATAAATCCAAGGAGGTTAAAATTTTCATAATATTCATCAGGCTGAAAGGTTGATGGGGGGAAAAGAGGCTGCTTATTAAAATTCCCAGTTTAAGAGCAGCAAGTAGCCTCTGTCGGCTAAGTAAAGTGCAGAATTACCTTGTGTACACTTGAGAGAAAAACAAGACTAATAGACAGCTTGCAAGATTGCTGCCTTTCCTTCACGGTGTAAGTAGCTCGGTGGAAACTGACACGAAACAGTCAAATTCAGGTTTGAAGCAATTACAGGAACAGAGATGGAAAGCGAGAGCAGGAGGCAATTACTATCGCACAGGCAAATGAACACATCTCTCTAATGAATGTGCACTCGGAGCCTCTGCGCCGCTCGCTCTTGACCTTAATACTCCTCGCTTTGGCAAACTGTCGGAAAGGTGCGGTAAATTCACCGCTGTCCGGAAACTCAATGTGTCCGTGCTGCTGGAAAACTTTCACACAGACAGAGAAGACTTCATCATAAGAGCTCTTTGAACTCCACTGCATGCTGGCTAACCTGTGACATTTTCCCTCCGTCTCTCCGACGGAAAGAGTTCAAAGATTGTCAATGATAAAGAGTCCAAATAATGAGAAATAAAGTGTTGGGAGAGAACCCACACAGACGTACCCAGGCATTCTGGTAATGGCTTGTCCCAGTAACCCACCGGCTGGCAGGTCAGCACCGATGACCCAAACAGGTAATAGCCGGGATTGCAGTCGTAGGACACCACTGTTCCGAAAGTGAAGTTCCCGTACTCAATCTTGCTCTTCCTGATTGAGTTGGCTGGTATACCGGGATCCGTGCAGTTCACAACTAAAGAAAGCAGATGGCCAGAAAAATTTAAACAAATAATAATCAGTGTCAGTGTATAGTAAGTGTGAGAAGTTTCTCAGAAATTCTTTATTTCATTAATGAAAATATAAAATAGACAATAATAACCTAAACATTATTGATGGAGATGCATCTGATTATATTTTGCTTATATAATAATTTATTTAACAATATATAGAGTTAAATAAAAACAAATAGTAAAATTATGATTAAAAAAATGATAAAAAAAATAAATACATTTATGTAAACAGTAAGGAGACTGCATTAACATTTTAATAACTTGATAAACTGGTGCTTTCTTTGTTCTAGGTTTAAGAGATAAATTCGGCGACACTGGCTTGCCATCTCCACAGAAGTGATGCGCCTGTATGCATGTTTTGTATGGATTAATTAATTGCAGAAAGCACATCCTGTTTGCTTTCATTATTTCACAAAATATTCATTTTTCTTATTGCGAGTGCACAAAAATAGACAGATTCAAAAGATGTATTACTCTTATCTGTATGACCGAGAATGACGGAGCACCCTATACTGTCCTGCAGTGAGCGACTGTTCAGCTTCCACACTTTACATTAGATTGAGCAGCTTTCAGATGATATTATTTCAGATGATAAACCATATCTGAGGTTGCTGAATGATAGTTGAGCATTTGGATGTTCTGCCTGATGTATTGTATTACCACATAGACAAGTCGTTAACGATCTGTTAGTTATGGACTGCGTGACTTGCTTTTTCCTGCGACTAATAACATTTTGGTCGACCAAGCCTCATCTGGTTGACTAACGATTAGTCGACTATTAGGGGCCAGCCCTAGTTTTTTATGATGTACACACACACACACACACACACACACACACACACACACACACACACACACACACACACACACACACACACACACACGCACACACACACTCACACACACACTCACACACACACTCACACACACACACACACTCACACTCTCTTTAGGCTACATTGTATGTATGTATGTTTATATATATATAATAAAAAATTTTACTAAATTAAATATTCTCATATTGACTATGAGGATTCAGACTTTTTGTTTGTATCTCTTTAAAAGTTTAACCTGTAGGACCTTTCGGGCATTTTTCTGATTTGAAGCGTTTTTAGCAACTGGCAGGAACCTTGAAAAGCACTTGGTGAGTCCAATATGAAGTATAAACATTTCACAAAAACACTTTTCTTTGTGCTTCCACGTATTCTCTAGCAAGTCTGAAGACACTGACATTTTTGTATGCTGATGTCACGATCTGCCACAGAATCACCACATAACTGTCTATGCAGTCACAGCACATAAAGAATTACACCGAATCTGATTTGAGAGGAAGATTCTCAGTCAATAACAACTGACATTCAGTGGTTTCTTCACACAAAGTTATTGTACTGATTAACATCAGGATTCAAAATGTCAAAAAATCATTAAATGATCTATAAAACTAATTTTATGATTATTTTACAGAGTTTAAAATGTCATGCTGGAGGTAAAAGGTGAAATCTATTACATCTAGAAAAAAGAAAATAAAAAAATAAGGTAATGAACATTGTCAGTCTACTACAATATCACTGAAGCTGCTTAAAAAATAAAAATAAAATTAAAAAAAAGAGTAAAAAATACAGCATTACACTAAGTTTGTTCACCCATATGGTGAGATAAAACCACTTATTTGTTCATAATTACTGAACATAACCAAATTCCAGTCATGTAATCAAGCCAACATCGCTGTTGATCACTTCATCCGGTCTGTTGTCAGAATCAAGCACTACAGATGATCCTCTGAGACACTAATAATCACGCCGCTAACAAAGCAGAGATTAGATTCAAAACAGACATTTTATCTTCTGATTTGCAGAGCTAATCTGTTGCTATTCAGACCATGACCAAATGAGTTACTGTAGGCTGAAAAGAGGGCCAGAGGGCTCTCCGAGCTGAAATTGGTCATTCCTTTTTTAACTGCATTCATTTGCATGAGCGCCACAATACTTACAAATCACTATAATGAGAAAAGAAGACATTTGGTCCAAACCTCGGCATGTGGGCGGCTGCTGGCTCCATTGGCGGTCCGCCTGGCACTGCGCTTGAGATGGGCCTTCCAGAATGTAGCCGTTATTACAGAAGAAGGTCACCACGTCGTTCAGGTTGAAGCCATCGCCAACAGTGCGGCCGTAGATAGGGCTGCCCGGATGACCGCAGCTAACGGCTGCAACGCAAAGGAGGAAAATGACTGTCACCTACCAGTCAAAAGTTTAAATACACTAGCTCAAGCTTTAATAACACTACAATGAATTACTACAATTTTTACAAGTTTTGAAAGTAGAAAAACTTTAATAGTACACTGCAACATTTTATGTACATTTTTTAGCGTATTTTCATGCTTTTACGTAAAAAAAAAAAAAAAAAAAAAAAAAATATATATATATATATATATATATATATATATAAAAATTGTATAATAATAATAATAATAATAATAATAATAATATTATATATATATATATATATATATATATATATATATATATATATATATATATATATATATATATATATATATATATATTAGGGGTGTAACGATACGCGTATTCGTATTGAACCGTTCGGTACGACGCTTTCGGTTCGGTACGCGGTACGCATTATGTATACCGAACGGTTCGTTGGAGTATTTAATTATATTTGAAAAAAAAAAATAAAAAAGAGAGAGAGAGAAATATAATGATATGCGTTCAACAAGGTAGCCCAATAACCCAAACAACGTAACAGGCAACGTCCCTGACACTCCCGAAGAAGAAAAAAACACCATCTTATATGTTTATGTTAGGCTACTCAGCAGGCGCTCGCTCACTCAGTACGCGCTGAAGGCTCGTTGCAAAATAGCCAATGCGTTTAACAGACTAGAAATGAGAAGATCCTCCAATAACCAACAGGTCTGGTGTTTGGGTGCACTTTGGATTCCCTTTAAGCTATAATGGTGATGGCAAGAGAGTGGTGGATAAAAAAACAACGGTATGTCGCATCTGCAACATGACAGGGTACACCAGCGGGAATACAAAAAAAAAACACCAGCGGGAATATCTGGGATATATGCGTCAGTACTATCTGGGAAAAGACGAAAAAAAAGGAGAAACATGCACGCAGCAAACTATCCCTGCAGCATTTAGACACTATAGCTTACAGGGAATCCAACCCAAACACCAGACCTGTTGGTTATTTTAGGATCTTATATTTCTGGTCTGTTAAAGGCATTCGACATTTTGCAACGAGCCTTCAGCGCGTGCTGAGTGAGCGAGCGCCTTAAGGGCCGTTCACATATCGTGCCTAAAAACGCATGGAAAACGCTAAGCGCGTCTTTCTCCTCCTTTCCAAAGCACTCGGGCAGAAGCGCTCATGAGGCGTCTGTCTTTGCTAAGCAACAATGACGTGCTCTCTCCATGAGACGCGGAAATTTCAGCGAAGGATAAATGGATTTGCAGCTCTAAAAATCGCTTGCAGTAGCTCTGCTACTAAATTTATTTCAAAATTGCAATCCATATACAACTATGATCAGCTGTTCCTTCATCTTGGCTGAGCTCTCAACCTTGTTACGGGAAAGGATGAAGCTGATTGGTTGGTTCTTGTCACATGACCCGCGGTGCGCTTGCGGCATTCTGAAAAGTTGAGATGTTTTTACATTTTGCTGTATCTAAAACGTATCGAACCGAACCGTGACATCAGTGTATCGTATCGAACCGAACCGTGAATTTTGTGAACCGTTACACCCCTAATATATATATATATATATATATATATATATATATATATATATATATATATATATATATATATATATATATATATATATATATAATTTTTATCTTTAAATCTAGCCATCATATGAAAAATCAGACATACTGATTTACTTTCACGAAGCTGAAGATATCACTCAAAACGGTAAATAAGTCATTAGAAAAAATCAGTGAGTCCATTCAGTCAAGGATTTGTCATACTGATTTAAACCAGCCATAAAGTGAATTTGTGTGTCTATTGAACTGATTCATTCAAAAGAGTTGGTTCATAAGAATCATTTGTTTGTGCACTGAACTTCAATGTTTACACAGCATGCATGCTTTTGATTCACTAAAAAGAACCGCTTGCAAGGGTCAATTTACTAAAAAGAACCATTCAAACAAATAATTTGTTTGTGGACTGGACCGCACTGCTTGCAATGCATCATTTTTATTTATGTACTAAAAAGAACTGTTCAAAAAGTATGTCTTTGATTCACTACAAAGAACTGACTCAATCCGACTACCCTGGTCGCACTGTGTGCCTATTCGCTAAAGAAAATGTTCAAAAAGTAACTGTCATGTTCTCTTGTCAGTTCATACAGCAGATTCATATGCGCTATTCAGGTTAATATATTCTTTGACCATGGCACTTGAAACACTGCTTCAAAATTCACAAATAGAATTTTGGGAATCATGTAGGAAACCCTCCAAAAGGGTGAAATAAATCAATTTTCCTTCAACACTCAATCAAAATAAAAATAAACAAATAAATGAATAAAAAATAAATAAATTAATAAAGGAATGAATGAATAAATACAAATTGAAAATGTTATCTTTGTAAGATATTCCTATAAAAATCACCATATAATGGTGTTCTAATTTCCTTTTTTAGATCAAAAGGTTTTTATGATGATAATTCAGTTATGTCCTTCCTTTTGCATACTGGCATATCTCCATCAGTTTGTAGAATATAAATCTTCAATGCTTGACAAGAAAAATGTTAATGCAAGTTGTATATAAGCATTTATCTAAGCAGCTTTGCGTTCCGGCAATCACAAATAAATCACCCACACAAAATCAGGTGGTGCTGGTGTTTTCCCTCATCTAGTGTTTCATTGGTAAGATCAGGATTTGTGTTTGATGCCTGTCATGGGCTGAATAGGGGGTTTGCCTGCATTGCATGTCAAACTAATCCTCTTGGATGCAAACCAAACTTCCCCCGACGTGTATCAGGTGTGTGCTGTGGAGAGAACTCACACACGCAGGACGGGAGCTGACCGGACCAGTTGTGATCCTGCTGGCAGATGCGCACAGAGGAACCGATGAGCCGGAAACCTGGATTACACTGGTAAACTACTGTATCCCTGTAGCCGAAGTTTTCACCGATCACCTGACCGTTCACGATCCTTTCCGGAGAGCCGCAGTGGCCAGCTGGGGGAAAATCATTGAGGACATTTTTTAATGTACTACAACATGGTTCTCAATGCAGAACATGATTAACAGAACACAGACATGTCACAACATCAACTTAAATCACATTTCATTCAACCATTCAGATTTTAGGGCTATATACACAAAGGTGTGGGATAATTTTTTTTCTTAAAGAAATTAATACTTTTACTCAGCAAGGGTGCATTCAAATGATGAAAAGTGGCAATAAAGTAATTTATAACGTTAAATATGATTTCTTTTTTTTTGTATAATGTTCTTCTGATAATACACACACACGCACACACACACACACACACACACACACACACATATATATATATATATCTCACACAAAACAATTATAATCATTTTTAATGAACTTGTCTATTTAACACTGCTGTTGATGCCTGAAATACCTCAAGCACTTTGTTTACTTAGTTTCTATCTTTGTCTATTGTTTTTATTTGTTTTATTGCTTGGAAATTGTTTCACAGTTGTTGTTGTAGTTGCTTTCACTGATTCCTTAATTCATTATTTGACTTTATTGCTGAGTGTAATAATAGCAATACAAACTATCTTCCAAACTATGTTCATGCTTTGTTTTTGTTTTTTTAAATGCCCTGAAGAATCCACTTATGGATAATTAGGAATTTGAATTTAAGTGGAATCCGATCCACAACCATAATCTTTTTGTGAAAATTCCCCATGCCTAGTTCAGCCTGTGATTCGATGGGAATATTATTGCAGGACCATGTCCTACTGGAGAAAATCACATTGTGTGGTGTGGTGAATAGAGATATTCATGATCCACCCACAGACAATGAGTGTTCGATCCCACAACAGATACTGCAATATCCATGCATCCGAGGATCAACACAGCGGGCTCTTTCGGTGGACATAGTAATGCACAACATTGTTTTATTCAGAGATGATGTGATGAGAGAAATAGAAAGCTGTCATGGTTTTTTCCTCTCCGAAGTGATTGATGACAGAACTCAGCAGAGTCCTGCACACTTCACAGAGCACAGAGTCCACTGAACTACTGCAGAAATCATTTCTTCACCTGTGTCCCTCCGCTTGCTTCTCTTACTTCATTCTCCCATATCCCGCATGAAATACTATGACTTACTTATTTACATTGAAAAAGTCCCCGTGTAACCTCATATTTCTATAAGATTATCTAAATAGTCTTGTTCCTTTTTAATTTCAGCACTGTATTTTAAGGTGTTCTGCGTTAGATTTGATTTATTGTTCATTGCATAACTGTGGTTTTGTGTGAATGACCTTGTAAACCAGCTTTTGTAGTTTAAGTAATTGGTGTATGAACATTATATCATTTAATAAAACGTATGTAAGCACCAAACAGCCATTCAGCAAAACCTGATGCATTTTCACATTTTAGGATGAATTTCTGGCAACCACAGCTGCTGTTTTTCAGTGCAGGGAATGCAGGAACTCAAAAGATGTATAAGCTTGAATTCAACGTAAGTCTCTTTGGATACAAGCATGTGCCAAAAGTATAAAATGCATGTAAATGTAATGACACTTTCTGAAACGAGAAAATCTTAGATGGATATTCTTCCACTGAGAAAGACAATAGTGTTTTATGGGACTGCGTTCTCGATCAAGGTCAAAAGACTGTTTCTAAGAAGGAATAATAATGATGCTTCTGTACCCACATAGGCAGTTAACTAGGCTTTATACCAGAGCTTTAATCTGCATGTGATGATACAGGTGCTGCATACAGTATAAGCAAAAAAGAAAAAAAAAAATGAAAAGCACTGTTGCTATGGAAATCCAGACTAAATGTCACAGAGCTCCTCATATGGCCTTTCAGGACCCGGTCTCCATTAAAAGGTTACACAGATGGTAATGTGTGTTGATGTTTTGAAAGAGAGAAGGGTTGTGGTGTTACCGAGACAGTGTGTCTCCGTCCCGCTCCAGAGGCCCGATGCCAGACATTCCCGTACAGTCGAGCCCACCAGAATGTAGCCCGAATTGCAGGTAAAAATAGCGGATGCTCCAAAGGTTGTCTGCGTTCCAATTTTCTGTCCATTAGGAGGAGTGGGCAGCTCTCCACACGAAATGACTGCGGTGAAAGGTAATAGAGAACAGAATGAATCAACACACACCTTAAAGACAACACATAGGACTGTGATTTACACCCCTCATAAACACAAACCGGAAGAAATGCAGATCAAAATGAGGAAAACGTCTACACTATATATTACAAGAACTGATTTCTGAATTGATAAATTGCAGTTTTAAAATATTTCCTTGGTTTATAGTTTAAATAATCAAAATAGCATTTGAGGAATTTAGTAGCAAGTAGTAGTTAACTCACTAAAAGAAGTAGTAAGCGTCTTCATTTGACCAGTTTTTAACGATAATGCTACAGAAACAAATAATCTGATTGCTAAATGGAAAAAGATAATGCTTCTTAAACATTTTCAACTTAACTATCTAGCAAAAGCTCACTAATTCTTCAAAAGTAGCTTGAGTATTTATAAAGCATGCATGACTGTGATTTTCAACCTTGAAGAAAAAAAAAAACACACCACAGGAGAAATGTGAATAAAAAAGGCAAATATCTCAAGAAGAATTGACTTCAAAATGGATAAATCGAAGTTTGATTAGCCAAAAGTAAAAACAGTTCTATTTTTAATTACTTTTTACAATAAAAATGTTACAGAAACATACATGTGACTGTTAAATTTAAAGTTCACACTTCACTTTAAGGTCCAATTCTATCTATTAACAAACCATAAGCTCCAGTTTTTCCATTTAACTCCTATTTTACTGTATATTGTTAGATAGTAAGGTAGTTGTTGCATTGGATAGGATTAGGGATGTGGAATATGTTCATGCAGAATGTGTGTCTTATAAGTACTAATAAACAGCCAATATGTTAATAATAGGCTTGCAAATAAGCAACTAGTTAATAGTGAGTCCCTAAACTAAAGTGCTACCAATTTAAAAATATACTTTCCCTTAAACATCTTCAACTAACTAGCAAAAGACTAATAAAATGACTGCGCTTGAGCATCTTAGATCACATGGAGGTAAGTAAATTATCAGGAGTTTTTTATTCTGGAAGTGAACTAATCCTTTAAATTCGACTAGTTTTAAGATGAAAACGTAACAGAAACATAGGAGATCTCATTGTTAAATTGAAAAAGATGTAGCTCCTAAACTGCTTTAGTAAAAGCAAAGTTTTCCTTTGAAAGTTTAGCTTGACTGTTTAGACATTTGAATGCTAGAGAAGAAATGAAAACCAAAATCTCAACAAGTAGTTAACTAAAAGTAGTACTAATTTATGATTCACTCATGATAAAAATGTTACAGAAGCATACAGAAATTTTTAAAACTGCTTCAATGTAATTAGCCAGTAAGCCAGCTAACAACTAAAAGAGGTTGTAAGAGTAGTTTGTGTCTTGGGAAGGAACAATTTCAAAGTAGCCTAGCAAACACTGTTCTTATCCATCCAATCCCAGCTAAAAATAGAGTAAAAAGCTGAATGTTTGGAGCTGAGAGGATATCAGGGATGTATTATCTATATGTGATACACTGTTCAGAAGCATTTACTGGTGCAGGAAACACACAGCGGCATCATCATTTCATCTGTCATCATCTTATCATCTTCACTGATTGTTGTTGTTTTTGAAAATTGACGCCGCAGTCATCTCGCCAGGGTGCAGGATGCTGTCAGACGCCATCAGTCATAAAGCGCCTCTAATGTTTAGATTGTGCCTCTCATAAAAACATTCATCACTACTGTAGTTACAGCAGACGCACAGCATTGAGAACTCCACCATCTGAGGACGGCACCTGCCGATGAAGGACTGCGATAGTAACAAAACAACTGGATTTACTCAGCATCCCTACTGTAGCTCATTCAGCGTTTTTTTTTTAATTGCATGTTAAAGGAATGGTTCATCCACAAATTTAAATATGCTGGAAATGTACTCGCATTCAGGCCCTCCAAAATGCAGATGTGTTTGTTTCTCATCTTCATCAGAACAGATTTGGAGAAATTAAGCATTACAGTACATCACTTGCTCACTAATAGATCCTCTGCAGTGAATGGGTGCCGCCGGAATGAGTGTCCAAACAGCTAATAAAAGCATCACAATAATCCACAAGTAATCCACACCACTCCAGTCCATCAGTTATGTCTTATGAAGTAAAGAACAGTGTTTGTAAGAAACAAATACATCATTAAGGCATTTTAACTTCAAACCATTGCATTTGGGTAAAACGTGAGTCCTGTGGTGTGGTGTGGATTGTTGTGATGTTTTTATCAGTTGTTTGGACTCTCATTCTGACGGCACCCATACACTGCAAAGGATCCATTGGTGAGTGTGTGATATAAATTTCTCCAAATCTGCTCCAATGAAGAAACAAACTCATGGATGATGTGAAGAGGAGTTCATTTTCAGTAAATTTCATTTTTGGGTGAACTATTCCTTTAAACAGTCTTTATAGAGGAGAATATACAGTTTCATTATTTTGATGTTGCCATATAAAGTCTCCTGGGAAATTACTACTTATGGTTTTATAAGACATTAACTGCAAAATGCAAAGTAGGTTTACAACAATTTCATATATATTCCTTTTTTTTCATGTTCTGACAAATCCATGACAACAGTGCAAAAAAAGTATGTTATTTGTGTAATTGTTTCTATTTAAGTGCTTTGAATTTAATTAATATAACATTTGAATATTATAAAAACAATTAAGGTAAAGTGTTTAAGGACAAAAACATCACGTTCTGGAAAACTGCTGAAGAATAATAATGGAAATGGAATCAGAAGCCATTAAAGAAGCCACTAAATGTATAAATTGCAATTAAAGGTGCATGCAAAATTTTAAATTGTTTACTGTGCAAAAAAAAAATAAAAAAATAAAAAAAAAGCACATTTACATTTGCATCCAGTATATTTTATATATAAATCTGTGGATGGAAACCTGATGCATTTTCTAATGTTCATGCAGCCACTGGGAATTATGGGATTTTTTTTTTTTTTTTAATGTTTTATTTTTTTATTTTTAAACGTTTAATTAAATGTTTTATGCTAATTCTGAAAAAAAGGCTCTCAGCCTCATGAACCAACTAAATGAGTAGCATTTTCCGGCAAGCAGAATGCATGTAACTAATTTAATCAACATTCTCATTAAAAAAAAGAGGAAGAAAAAAAAAAAGACGAGACTTATTTTGCTTATGCCATGTTTTAATATTAAAAAACCTTTCTGCACAATTGTGAACAGAAATCCACAAGGAAAATCGCAGAAAGCGCCCCTGGATTCTGTGCATCCAGTAAAGCACCGCACAAGCTGCTAATCTTTCACACTTCAGGACACAATTGACAAAATCATTAGTCTTGCTGTCTGCTCAGTCCTGACCTTAAAAACCGGCCAGACTAACAAGACCTGGGAATTGTGCGTGTCATGGTATGTACAGCATTAATGTTTGAGTAACAAAAGCAGTGCATAACTCACTCTTGCAGCGAGGTCGCTCGTTCCTCCAGCTCCACGTCCCATTGGACGTACAGTGAATGTGGGCGGGGCCGAGTCGGTAGTAGCCAGTGTTGCAAGTAAAGGCCACTTTAGTGCCATATTCATAACGAGAGCCATTGACAATCCTCCATTTGCCGTGATCCAGGGTGAAGGAGCCGATGCTGGGACACACCACAACTGAGAGGAAATCAGCAGCATGGTTAAAATGATTGTATTAGACTAACAAATGAAATTTACATTTTGGCACTGTACCCGTTAAGGGGGAAGCGTAAATTCCGTCACCATTTACTTACCCTCCATTTGTTCAAAACCTGTATGAGTGTCTTTCTTTTCCTGAACACAAATAAAGATAGTTGGAAGAATGTTCGTAACCAAACAGTTGACTGTAGCCATTGACTTCTACAGTAATGTTTTCTATACTATGGAAGTCAATGGTCAACTGTTTGGTTACAAATATTATTCAAACTATCTTCATTTGTGCTCACCCCAGGTCACGTACAAGATATTTTTTGTGTTTAACAACTGAAGGAAATTCATACAGGTTTGGAAAAACTTGAGGGAGAACAAATGATTATGCATTTTCAGGTGAACTATCCCCTTAAGTTTGGAGTCAGTAAAATAAAGTCTCTTAAGCTCAGCAAGGCTGCATTTACTTGGTGAAAAATAAAGACAATAATATTGGAAAATATTGTTGCAATTTAAAATAACCCATTTCTGATTGAATATATTTTAAAATGTAATTTATTCATATAATGCAAATCAGAATTTTCAGCATCATTACTCCAGTCCTCAGTGTCACATGATAATATTCTGATTTGCTGATCAAGAAATATTTTTGTGGAAACCATGATTTTGAATTTTCTTTTTTCTTTTTTTTCAAGATTCTTTCATGAGAAGCTTAAGAGAACATAACTTTTATGAAATAAACATTTTGCAAAATCATAGATATCTATGCTTTTGATAAATTGAATGCATCATTGCTGAATAAAAACATTAATATCTTTCTATTCAAAAAAAAAAAAAAAAAAACTGTCTAACCTCTGCTAGTAGTGTACACTGTTGTTCATCATGATTTGAACCATGACTACCTATGTTCTTCTACTGCTTCCCACTAGTATTAATAATGCTAGCATACAGACTAGTCTCTATTTTGATTTCATGAGGGTCTTTAATATAGCGCACTGACATAATCAATACAACCATTTAAACCCTTAAATGTTTTGATGATGGGAAAGCAGGACGTCTGTCTCACCTGTGCAGCGAGGGATTTTATTGTGGTTGCTCCACGTGCCGTCAGCCTGACACATGGTGCTGGTCACCTCTTTAGAGGACAGACGGAAGCCATCGTTGCAGAAGTAGGTGGCTCGTGTTCCTGCTGAATAATCAGCGGCCAGCATGCCTCCGTGCACAGGGGCCACGGGCGGCCCACAGGACACAGCTAGAAAAGACAACGAGATGAGACTCACTATGCATCACAGTCTCAACAAAGAACATGAAATGAGTTCACCTTCCTTTTGTTTTGCTTGAAAAACAGCATACAGGATTTGGGAATTAACAATCAATTTCTATTTAGAGGTGATCCCACAAAAAAACTAACTGGATTCTCTTTATGTTGCCAGTTCTGGAACTTCTGCAAAACACTGCATCGCATTTCTTTAAACGTGCTTGAAAATGCACTTGTCATGTTATATATTCTGTGCTGCCTTCAGAGAGGAAGTACATGGCTTGCATTACACGCCTTGCGGATGAACGGAAAGCCAAAGTATGGATTTAAAAGAGAAAACAAAGACGGTGAAGCTGCAAATGCAAATATTGTGAATGTATAATAACCTGTTATTTCCCCCAAGACTTATATAATAAAGTTAACTCGAAATCTGAAGAACAGATCTCTCAAGGGCAGTGAATACAATAAGAATTATTTCCCAATTTTTGTCCAATCCATCTTCAGTTCTGTCCCAAGTTCTACACATATTAGAATCAGAAAGAGTTTGATTGCCAAATGTGTGCTTGCACACAAGATGATAGTTCTTCCATTGTTCAAATAAATGAAAAAGCAAGACGAATAATAATACAATTAGAGAGTAAGCATTAGTTAATTTAAGCTAGTTTAGAAATATAAATAATAAGTAGAATTTTAGAATATATGTAGAATGTGGAATATGTTGCATTGGATTCAAACTTAGGGACTTTTGTTTACACATGATAATTTTTTTTATTGGAGCCGATTGATCGTAGGCCTCACTGATTTAAACTTATTCAGCTCAGTTTATGTGTGAACATTGCCAAAACGATTCACAAATAATGTGTTTTTCACTCAAAAACTGAGTTGCATAAGCACAGATCAATGAGGCACAATCAATCCATTCATGAAATTAATATAAAAACTGTGCTAATTTTAAGAAAACATGTTGACAAAAAGATTAAATCTGAGATTGGTAATAATATAACATAATAAGTTATTTATAAGCGATTTTTAAAAGGCCGTTCATTTTTGACCAGGAATACAAAATTAGGTTAAAGGTTTTCAGCACAGAACAGGGGTTAAGAAATGTCCTTCCAAGAAACTCCAATACAGATACTCCCTTTACAATGGCAGTTCGTTAAAATAATTTCCTCATTAACCTCTCCAAAAGTCAATCTCACAAGTAATTGGACCAAAGCATTGATGCACACACACCTTATGTGGCTAGTTTTCCAGCAGATGAGGGCAGGTGAGGTCAATGCCATTGATTCAGTTCCCTCTGAGTGAACTCTGAATTAACACTTTCCCTACAGACAGAGACCAGGATGTGCAAAACAACCAACATCAACTAGTCGCTGGACTGCTAAACAACTAGTCAAGCAACTCTATTAAGGTCTGCCAATGTGTCAAAAAAAAAAAATCCCTTAACTTAGTAAAGTCCAGTTTCTTAATAACAGGAAGCAGTATCATTTTGGAGGGTAAAGAAACATTAATAAATGTTAGCAGAGGATTTGTTGATTTGTTTGTGTCACTCTAAAACATCCATGTTTGATGAAATCACAGAAAACTAGCATTTCAGAAGGTAAATATGAAAATGTACTTCAAAACTTCATGTAAACTAAACTGACAGTCCCTCACTTTAGCTCTTTATTTGCATTTATCTTGAAATTGTTTAAATGATCAAGTTATTATTGATAAAGCTAACTGATAAAAATTCATGCTTTTACAAAAATGCTTACTTAAATTACTAGAAAATCACATTCATTTTATAAGTTAGCATAGCAGGAATAACTCGCCAACGTATTTGACTTCATCAAGGTCTAAACATGGTCAAGTGCAAGCAAACAAGGGTGTAATTAACCAGCAGGACAAAAATGTGTAATTAAACACATAGAAAAGGTGCTGCTCAAAGTGGAATCAATACAGCGATGAAACATAATACGTCCAATTACTGAGTGCTCAAATTCTAATCGAATAAACCCAACAAAACAACAGCGCTCGTATTAATGCTACTAAAACCTAAGCAGAAAGCAAACCTCATTCAGCCGTATTAATTAGCAGAAAACAAAGAGACGATTGATCAATGATGCTGGCATCTGACACGGCCCGCCTTTTCACAACAACTCAATCTCAATAACATTCAGAATGAACACAAAATGCCACATCTGGAAAGAAGTGCATCAGATATGAATGCAGTTAGTTTCCTTGACACTCGCTAATGAATGTCAACAAAAGCAAAAACAGCTGAGAATATTAGTGTCTTCAGAAGAATTTATTACCTAAATGTAAATAGCTCAGCTAGATGTTTGTCATTTCACAAACTTATACTTCTTATATTGATATTGGCAATCTATCAAGCACCAGTCTACTGTTTCAAAAACTACAAATTCAAGACCTAAAACAAAATGGCCTTCAAATATGTCAATGTATCTTCTTTTTCAGCAGATTCTCCTCCTGGACTGTTTCTAGAATTATAAAACAATGAGGTCCTGGTTTCTTGAACCTCCTGTTCCTTGATTTTTTCATAGTGCTAAAATCTGCTCAAAATTCACGTCCTTTCTCAGTAACCCATTTACCCTTTATTATTGTGTTTTCCTCTCTTTTTTATTATTGTTATTATTTTCAAGTGGTGGTTTATTTTTGATTTGAGTGAGGGTAATTGAACATGCCCCTTTGGGCTTTTTCCCCCCTGACAGCACTTCTGCCGTTCTAATATTTGTTATAGGAAAACAAAACAACACTTATATATAGGCCTGTATTATATATGCATGAAATATAATGTCCTTGATGGAGCACATAAATGTTAAAAAGTAGAATACAGAGCTGTGAGTTTTTGCCAGTGAAGGTTAAATCATAAATCAACACCTGAGCACAAGTGATTGTCAGTTAAATTAGCCTTGGCAGACAACTCAAAGAAATGCCTTATAATGAAAATTATAATGAAGACAACACCTTGACACGCGGGCACAGATGAGTCCCAGGCCAGATAACCGAGCTCAGTCCTCCTGCAGACGGCCATATTTTTCCCGATGAGCCTGTAGCCGCGGTCGCAGGCCCAGCGGACGACGCTGTTGACGTGGCCGCCCGTCTGGCTGACCACAAAACCATGCTGCGGAGAGTCTGGGGTGCTGCAGTACATGGCTACAGATGATAGCACGGATCATTAAACTCTCACACAATATTTACTCAACACATCAGCATCATCATTATCACAGATACACACTTTACAATCAACATTCAAATCATTATTGTTTAATCATGGCATTTTAAACAACTGCAATGTACCCTAATTGTAGACATTACATAATAAATAAATTAACAATAAAGTGCTAAATAATTCTAATCTAATTGTGCCTTCGAGTCTTGTTGCAATTATCATATTTACAAGTTAAGAATTACCAGCGAGAAACTTTGTAATCAATATATATAATAATTACATATTATAGATATTTTTACTCTAATTGTGCCTTCAAGTCCTGTTACAATTATCATATTTAAAAATTACCACCAGCGGGAACCTTTGAGTCCAGATTTATTTGTATTTGAATTTTTTTTTTTCATATTGTTGGAATGTAAATGAAATGATTAAGGTCTAGAAAGAGCCATTATGAGGCATTAGCAGCAAAACTACATTTCCCATCATTCTCTGTGGTAGCATGAGAATGGATAAAAACACTGAAAAACACATCGAGTGCACAAGTGTGCATATTTTGCTTTCCGTTTTGTAGCTTTAGCACTAAAAACACTAAAACTACTTGTGTCTGTCAGTGAAAAAGGAATATGAAATTGCACATCGCATCTACTATATTTAATTTTTTCACATCATCATAATTACAACTTCTGAATGTTTCCCGAGAGGATCTAAAAGCATCATGCGGCTTCTTTTACACTTCTTGTGTCTTCAGCACTGGAGCGCCACACAGTCATTTCATTTTCATCTTTTGCAATAAAGTAAAATAATGGAGTGAACTATTTACCAATGTTTGAAAACACTTTTGTGCTTCATGCACATCCCACATGCAGTGACAGTCACTTTCTGCTCTATTCAGGTCTAATTGAAACCATTTGAGCAGTTTTCCTCCACATCTCATATATACTGAATTTAGCATGAAGATTTTGAGTTTATAATTGCAGCTGAAATATTTTTTCTTTAAAGGAAATATCTAACTCCATGGATCTGGAGTTTTAAATTCCAGTTTATGTATTTGTAAGAGAATACTTATATGTGGTAATGCAATGTGGTTATTTTCTATTTTTAAAGTGAGCTATCTGATGTGACAGTGTATGCACATATATCTACCTCAAGTGTGCATTTTTATGCACATTTTGGAAATATGATTTGCATCTTGGTGTTTGCATCGAGCATGTTTTTTATGCACTGCCCCAGAATTTACATAAAATATGTGGCTGGAATATGTGGCTAGTGTGGGAATTCAACACACACAGGTGTTTACAGTTTTACTTATATGCTGCAAAAGCATGATGTGTGAAAAAGGCCTAACGTGTGACATCTTACATAAAATGTGCTGTGAAATGTAATAATTTGATTACATTCTACAGAATTCAGAACAAAGTTACAAATACACAAACATTTGGACACAAACACGTGGACAGATGGGACACAGACTTGGACGAACGTGTCATGGGCAGGACAGACAAAAGGTCACGAGAGACACACATAGAACTGAAAGGAATTACCAATCGGGGATACATACTTTGATACTCACCCACGTAAGTGATACGAAAGCCCTTTTTGTTGGTGCCGTGATCAGATGACCAGCGGAGAAACAGCTGGTGACCCGTGGTGGTGATGTTGAAGGGCACACTTTGATCTCCACTCAACACAGCCAGGCTCTGACTGTAAATATTTGGTCCTGCAGAAAATAAAACGAAATAAAACACATTTGCATTTCCAATGTAAATGAACCAGAAAAAAAAAAAAAGAGACCGAATGCAATCCAGAATTCAATTATGTCATCGCTGATGGTTTGATTTTGACATTCTACCAGAATCAATGCATCATTTAAAAAAATGTAAAGGAACAGTTTACTAAATGATGAAAATGCACTCACCTTCAGGCCACCCAAAATGTAGACGAGTTTGTTCTTCATCGGAACACATTTAGAGAAATTTAGCATTTCTACATCACTTGCTCCGCAGTGAATGGGTGCCGTCGGAATGAGGGTCCAAACAGCTGATAAAAACATCACAATAATCTACAAATAGTCCACATGACTCCAGTTCATCAATTAACATTATGTGAAGTGAAAAACTGTGCATTTAAAATAAAAAATATAAAAAACATTAAGGCATTTTAACTTTAAACTTTCGCTTCTGGCTATTGATGGACTGGAGTGGTGTGGATTACTTGTGGATTATAGGGATGTTTTTATCAGATGTTTGGATTCACATTCTGACGGCACCCATTGACTGCAGAGCAAGTGATGAAATGCCGAATTTCTCCAAATCTGTTACATTGAAGTAACAAACCCATCAACCTTGGATGGCCTGAGGGGAGTACATTCTCAGCAAATTTTTATTTTTAGGTGAACTGTTCCTTCAACAATTAGTTTCCATATGTGGCAATGAGCAAAGAAGATTTCTCAGAATAAATCCATCATGTGGAAATGTCCATCCGATGGGATTCAGACGATTTAGTTTTAGACACTAGGGAAAGGGCTCCAAAAATTGCTTTGCTGCAAAACATGAACACAAAATCTGGCCTGAGAGAAGGAAATTGGTATTGCTTCTCACTTCCTATTCCACCGGGGCTCTGCAAATGCCATGGGCATTAATGAGCATCCAATCAATGATGAGTAATAGGGCAATTTGCTGATTGCAAGCACTTAAGTAATTAGCGCTAATAACACTCTGAATGTATTTCGAATTGTCTTTGCCATTGCCATGTTATCAAGAATACTTGAATCTTTCCAGCATTTTGCATGTTTGCTGGTTCTAAATGATTTTCTTTTTAGGGGGATAGGAAATATTTCTCTCGTAATGGTCATGGGTCTAAAAGAGCAACTCAGTTATTTCTCAAACACATTCCCAAGGCTCCAAATTTCATTTCAAATTTTCAAGAAAAGCGTCAGAGTTACGACAGGCCAGAGAATAATGACTGTAATATTCAGGGACACAGTTGCACGGGCTGTCAGATGATGCCTGAATATGAGGAATAATTCAAACCCACCATCAAAGATCTCCAGAATATCAAACTCTTTCTCCGTCTGGAAGAGTTCAAAGTGCAGTGTGATGTTGTAGCCCTTCTCCACATTGATCATCCAGGAGCACATCTGAAGGTTGGGGTAGCTGTCAGGATAGCCTGGACTCAGGATTACACCCGTTGAGTCGAACAGGACTTCGTTGTCAGGACATTGCACTAAGTAGTAACCAAATGACCATGTGTTAAATAATGCAAAAACCAACCAATGCTCAATGGAAAAACGCGTCTCTGGTTACATTTCTGCGAAATTATATCACAGTATGTTGCTTCCCGAATGTTTCGTGACACTTTCAAAGTGAAATTTCCATTGAATAGCACTAAAAAAAGAGTTTAGTTTTATCAGGAACTGACGAATGTTTAACAGGCAACTTTTAATTGAACATTTATTTATTTTTACATTTTTTTTTTGCACATATCATGGCAGAAATGCACAGCGTGTGATGCTAAAATATTAATGCATTTGAAAATATCGTACCACCTGCACTACACCTGACCCTAAGCCTAATCAAAAGTGTTAGCATAAATAAAGCTCAAGCAAACATGGCATTTTCCTTTTTTTTATGGTATTTCACGATTCTTATACTAGGTGAGCTTCCGAGCAAGTTTACTACATCAGAAAAGCCACATATGGAGCTGGTTATGTGATGCAAACATCAAAATGTATTAGTTTACATATTAATAATTATTCCAAACATGTTTTCAGGTCATAACAATAGTACAATAGTATTGGGCAAGGAATTGTGGGAAAAAAATCTTTATTGATTGATATTCTGGCCCTGTAATCATAATTTGTGTTACTAAGGGATGAAAATAGTTGTTTTATAACTACACATGTTGATATTAGTTGTAAATTGCTAATTGTACTGGAATGTTTTTAAATTTAGCAAAAATGCAGGTAGGCATGTTTTTCAAATGAGCCATGTTGGCCAAAACACCATCTGACAAAATAAACTGCACATACAGAACAAACTTGCATGACATTGTCACCATGTTCTATGCTAATGCAACTCCCTAAAGAGACCATTTTTCATTTCATCATTTTATTTCATTTTTCCCCCGAAGAGCACTTATCACGTCAAACTTATAAACAAAGTTTCTTACCTCATCATTTACTTTTGCTAAACATGACAAGTTTCTTGTGATTTGCAGTAATTTGCCTTTTCTCACTAAAACTAAAATGTGACATGACTCAGTCATAGTCAATCAGAACATTTTAAGATTAATAAACTGTTATGCAGAGTATAATTTTAAAACAATGTGCAGAACTACTTAACACAACGGCACTGAAATACAAAGCTGATTAAGAATCTAAGATAAAAACGTGTTGCTTCTCTTTAGAGTACCAGGATGATTTCAATTGGCCACTGAATTGCAAATTCATGAAAGTTCAACACAGGCGATGCATTCTGAAAAACTGGAAGTCCTTTTGCACCGATCACTTTTTGAAAATATGATTAAATATATGGAAACGTGTACATATTTTTTAAAAACAGATTTTAAACTTACAGTATTTTTAAACTTTCTAGTTAAAAATGATCACGATGCATATTAATTTTAATGCATATTAACATTTAATAGCGGGTCTGCACAGTGTTTACTATCTCAAATTATGTTCTGCTGTAATATTAAAATCATTCATTTTAAATTCATTTTAATTGATATGCTAAAACTGTAATAATTGTCTATTAATTATTAATAGTAAATACTAATATGTAATATTAGGCAAATGGCAGAATGGAAAGTATATTTTTATACTTTCTCTTTATAGTTGAGTGCAAAGCTTTTGAATTTCAATGTTTTTTTTTAATGAATTTAAGCTGTAATAATAAAATGACTCAGTTTAAATGCAATTATGCAGTTAATTTGCTAAAAACAGTAATGATCTGTGGTAAAAGTATGGTAAAAAATGAATTATTTTCTTATCTATTACTTTGAATTTGCTATACAAAAATTAAATACACTGCTGGACAATAATCAATCATTTGTAATCTATATATTTTTTCCTAATGGCAATTTTATGATTGCTTTATATACTACAAACAATTATTAAAATTTTCTGCACAGAATAAAGTAGAAAATAAACGTATATTTATCAAATGTATTTATTTATTGCGTTTATTGTTTTAGTTCATTCTGCTTTTTATTCAGATTAGCTGCAGATGTAGTCTGACACGTCTGTAAGTGGGGGATCATTTCTCTTTCAGTGCGAAAACGTCTTCATCACATTTTCATAAAATAAAATACTATAGTATTTAACGTTTCCTCTCCATCTACAAATGATGATTCTGAGAGAAAATGCGCCCGATGTCTGTTTGCTAAAGCAACGAACGCTACTTTCATGCATCTGATTATCAGATAAATCTTGCGCTCTTATTTCAAGGTTGTTGTTAATGCTGTGGTTATTTTAACAGTTTCCTTCGTACATTCGGTTCAATTTTAACATTAGCAGCAGCTGATGTTAAACACTGTTAAAACATTAACATTGTTAAAACACATTTATCATTCAATGGAACTGTGTGCATGATTTAGACACTCTTCTAGACTTTCGACTGCTCAGGTAATGTCGTCGATAAAATGCTGAGAGCCATTGAAAAACGGCAGAAAACTAAAACTACTTCACTTTGGCATTACTGGCTACAAGTACTAAGTAGAGATCACACATTATCCATGTTAGAGTCGAACGGCACGTGAGCGCAATCCTGTGGCAGTCTCGAGCGGTAAACATTGGAGTACGTGAAGGAGAGATGCGAGGCACGAATACTGTTCAAAGTCTCCATTCACTTGTGCTTGTAGTAATTTAATGTGTATATATTTTAAAAGCACTGAATCGCATTTTAATTGATAACTGTCGATGCATTGATAAAACGAGTGAATCATTACACCCCTAGTAAATACTTATATAAAATGTTAGAAACAGGGCAGAATGGATTTTAATACTTTAAATACTCTTTTTAGCTAAATAACATCAATATATTTGGATTTCAATTATTTCAATGTATTTTCTAATTAGTACTGCATATCTGCACCATGTTCGCTACTCCAATTCAATTTTTGCAATAAAAACAATTCATTTTAAATATAATGAATGCATTAATTTGCAAATAGCTGTTATAATTTGCTGAAATTATCGATGGTGAATATTAATGAAAAATTTGGGGAAAATGGCAGAATGGAAAGCATTCAAATTTTTGTCTTTCTAGTTAATAATAACATCAATGCATTTGAATTTCAGTTGCGTTCAGTTGAACTGAAAATTAAAATTTTGCCATATAATCTATTAATTTTAAAAATAATAACCAACTTAATTTTCTTTCATTTTTAAAAACAGATACTATTATAAAATAGGGTAAAAATATCAGTATGTTAAATTTATTTTATACTTCTAGTAAACAAGAGCATCAATGTATTGAATTTCAATATATGTTAACATTCACATTTCAAGTCTGCAACCTGTTTGTTATCTTGATTCATATTGAACTTGACTGAACCTGGAAAACATTCTGAATAGCAACTAATCATTATGTTTGCATGTAAATGTGGGCGGTCATAAATACAGGCACTCTTCAAGACATCAGGAATCGTGCTGTTTTATATTAAATTTTAAACACAATGACTCACAATGGTGTACTGTGCTTTGCTTCATCCGGAAGTCCAAAAGAGCCTAACAACTAGTGGCAGAGCTAACGACGTGAGACATAAAAACAGGAAGAGCACGGACACAAATGAGAGGGCGTGCTGGATGTGCTGCCAAACTAACCTTGGCAGACCGGAGGAGGACCATCCATCTGCAGTCGCTCGCCCAACCTACAGGTCAAGATCTCACTCCCGAGCAGCGTGAAGCCCGGCAGGCATCGGTACCTGATGATGTCTCCTGTTGAGTAATTACACACCCAGATCTTTGCTTTTCCACTACAACTAGCGCTCAACAACACATTAGCTAATTAAGACCTGACCGCTTGCACGCTTGAGACAGTAA